>NW_026059291.1:8932-10654 GCF_023721935.1 Panthera uncia | reverse complement strand
TTCCCTTCCCTTCCCTTCCCTTCCCTTCCCTTCCCTTCCCTTTCCTTTCCTTGTTTTGAGAGAGAGAGAATCCCAAGCAGGCTCTGCACTGATAGTATGGAGCCTGACATGGGGCTCGAACTCATGAACTGCGAGGTCATGGCCTGAGCTGAAGTCAGACACCTAACCCACTGAGCCACCCAGGAGCCCCTTTGCTTTTCTTTTTCAAGATTGCTTTGACTATTTGGGGTCTTTTGTGGTTCCACAAAAATTTTAGAATTGTTTGTTCCAGCTCTGTGTAAAATGTTGTTGGTATTTTGATAGGAATATATGAATGCATAGATTGCTTTGGGTAGTATTGGCATTTTAACAATATTTGTTCTTCCAATCCATGAGCGTGGAATGTCTTTCTATTTCTTTGCTTCGTCATCAATTTCTTTCATCATTGTTTCATAGCTTCTGGAGTACAGGTCTTTTACCTGTTTGATTAGGTTTATTCTTAGGTATCTTCCTGATTTTGGTGTAATTGTATTCTTTCTTTTTTTAAAATGTTAATTTATTTATTTTGAGAGAGAGAAGAGAACATGCACGAGTGAGTGGGGGAGGCACAGAGAGAGAGAGACTCTGTGTGTGGGGGGGGTGAGAATCCCAAGCAGGCTCTGTGCTGTCAGTGCCAAATGCGACACGGTGCTTGATTTCATGACTGTGAGATCATGACCTGAGCCAAAATCAAGAGTCAGACCCTCACCTGACTGAGTCACCCAGGTGCCCCTTTTTCTTTCTTTCTTTTATTTTTAGATACATTTTTACTACCTATGTATACATCCCCCAACCAGTATAATTTACTCTTATTCATTTTTGAACTTCATATGAAAAAAATCACCGTATACATATTTTGCCTTTTGCTCAATATTGTATTTGTGAAGTGCATCCATGTTGTTCAAGATTGTGACTTGTTGATTTTCATTGCTATGTGGTATTCCATTTTGTAGAAGTAACGCAATTTATCTTTGTAGACAGTCCATTTTTATTCTTACCAAGTCAAGTTGTTCTCATAGAGTGTTTATACAGTTTATCTTGTAGCCTTTTGCTGAAGGGAGCTCTTTTTCAGAGTCCTCTCTCACTCTGACCCAGGAGACTTTGAGTCCTGAAGAGAAGTATAAATGTTTCTACTGGGGGCGCCTGGGTGGCTTAGTTGGTTAAGCATCCGACTTTAGCTCAGGTCATGATCTCATGGTTCATGAGTTCAAGCCCCACATCAGGCTCTATGCTGACAGCTCAGAGCTTGGAGCCTGCTTCGGATTCTGTGTCTCCCTCTCTCTCTCTGCCCTGACCCCACTCACACACTCTCTCTCTCTCTCTCTCTCTCTCTCAAAAATAAATAAATGTTAAAAAAATTTAAAAAAAATGTTTCTACTGTAAAAATTAGCTTGATGGTGTCTCATACCCTCTCTAATAGATATGGCCCCAGAAACCCCTTAGGGGGGTTTTTTTTTTTTTTTTTTTAATTAAAAAAAATAATTACTAGTTTGTAAACTCATCTCATTTCTGTGTTTTGACTTGGGGAGTCTTGAGTGAAGTTTCTCTTACTGTCCAATACTTTGGGATTTCAGATATGAATACTTATCTCTTTATAGAGTTCATTTGCATTCTCAACATTTATAAAAATGGATGTTTGTTTTAAAATAGTTTTTAGTTATTTAAGACTTAAATCTTAAAGAGCCTGATGGTTGGAAGCCCTAG
>NW_026059291.1:0-8832 GCF_023721935.1 Panthera uncia | reverse complement strand
AGCTATATATATATATATATATATATATATATATATATATATATATATATATATATATATATTCTCTATGTCCTTTTGTCTTAGAGCTTAATGGAGCTGCATAATCTTCCTCTTTGGCATTTAGAGAAGAGTTGGCATGCATCTGGAAAAGCCCAGTATGCTCTTTTTGTGGTTGAGTATTCTTTATTGGTTATTAGAAATACGTTCAGTGCCTTGGTCAATGTGTATGTGTTACGTTCCAAGTGTTAATATTTACCCAGTTGTAAACTGTGATACATTTCACTTCCTTATGAGAAATATTTCAGCTCAGGGGTGCCTACTTGGCTCAGTTGGTATAACATGTGACTCTTGATTTTGGGGTTGTAAATTTGAGCCCCGCATTGGGGGTAGAGTTTACTTAAAAAGCATTTCAGCTCTGGTGAGAACTTAAACGTGAACAATTCAAATAGATATGCCCTTTTAACTAGACAGTCTTTCTTATTTGTGAAATATATATCACAGATATTTTACACATATACCCCTTTGGTTTGATCTGTTCACTGATAACGTGTGTCTTCATTTTATGAATGAGAGAAAAGGATTTGCGTTCCGTTTAGCCTTGAGTTTAGCATTTTGCATCTTGATTCTGTTCATCGTTTCTGCTAGGATACATTCCCAGAGTGCCTTGATTTCCTTGGAATATTTGTCTGTACCCACACCAGACTATCCCTTTGAATGCTTCAGAGGATTGTTGACCTCAGGCTTTGCTGCTTTATTTTTTATATCGTCTACCTTTTCTCTGTGCCTGACCATAAATATTTGTCTTTATCCTCTTCCCTCCCATACCTGAGAGTTCCTGCAGTCACTTTCAACCTGCCTAGAGAATGATTTCTTTTGATGATGTAGACTTTGAATTTTCTTTCATGTTATTGCATACCTCCCTCCTCTTGTATCTAGATGGTAAGGGGAAGTTAATCAGTATACTTTTTTTTTTTTGGCCTCACATTCTGATTCTGGTCAGTTATTACAGCACAGGTCTTCTCTAAACTGAAGTAACAGATACTGGACAGAGGAAGTGAGTTGTTCGATACTCATTGTGGACAGGCCACACCTGTATTAATGAGCACTCTGCATGTCAGTTCGAAAGAACAAGATCCACACTGATACTTGAACCATAAATTGAGATCTCCAAGTCTACTAGATTTACAACAGAGCATTCATTACCCCAGATTCCTAATTTAAATACCTTCTGTTGAGTGAGGAGTTCTGGATTCTAGCCCTTGCTGTACTTTTTTTTTTTTTTTTTAAATTTAGTTTATTTGAGAGAGAGAATAGCTTATGTGTTCACACCCATGGGGGAGGGGCAGAGAAAGCACAGAGCCTGACCTGGGGTTTGATCCCACGAATTGTGAGATCATGACCTGAGCTGAAATTGAGAGTTGGGGGTTCAACTGAGTGAGCCATCCAGGCACCCCTAGCCCTTGCTGTACTCTAGGCTTCAGTTTCCTTATCTGTAAAACGTGTTGGATTAGACGATATCTATGATCACTTCTATTAAGTTTATCATTATAACATTGGTCTTTTTCTGAATTGACACTTTAGGAGCAAAAACACCCCCTTAAAATGAAAAGATGGAAGGAGGGAAAACAAAACAAACACCAGTTTCCTTTCATGTCCAGATTTAATTTATAAAGTTAATTGGAATCCTTTTCTTTGAAGCTAAAATAAAAGTAGTTGTGTGCCTACAGCTTTGCCAGTTAAAGTGTAATACAAGGTAACAGCATCTCTTTTGATATCTTTATAGTAGTTTCTTAAATTACTGAAGTCACAAATGTGAATGTGATGGCTTAAGGTAGTTTATATTAGGCATTACACATTTTAGAGATACTTTTGGATGGAGTTGAATTAATTCTACAAACATAAAATAACATACCCAGGAAGACATCATTTTATTCATTTGTAGTATTTTTTTTTATCCTATACTGTCTTAGAAAATACATGCTACTTAGAATAGTGGCAAAAAATGTTCAGAAAATGTTCTTAAATTATTAAATTCCTGAATGTTCATGGACATTTTATCTTACTAAATATTAAAAAATGTATTTATATGAATTTTAATCTGATGCAGATAGTTACACTGCTTAGGACATTATCTTTTTTTTTTTTTTTTTTTTTTTAAAGGTGTTGTTTTTAAGTAATCTCTATACCCATCGTGGGGCTTGAACTCACAAGATCAGGAATCCCATACTCCACTAATTGAGCTAGTCAGGTGCCCCAGGACTTTACCTTTTTATTTTTTCATTTTTCAGAGATTTTTCACCACATTATTTCATTTATAAATAAGGTGTTACGGGTGGTGCTTTCTTCCTAATTTTGATTAATTAGAGAATTTCTCCCACTTCACCTTGTTCTACTTGCAAACGTGTCCTTCACCAGCATGTCACCAGCATAATAAAAATATTTGAATTCCTTCATTATTCATGAAACCATTTTTTGGGTACATAATTACCTGGTGAGGGAATTCTTCCAAAATGGACACAGATGCATTTTACCCCTAACTTGTGTAAAATGACTTACTTCACTTTATTCTGCTTTTGTTTTTAAGAAAACATATGTGAGGGTGGAACAGTCCTCTGGATCAGGAAGCATTATCAGTTTCCACTGATGTTTTCTACACAGTCTGTTTTTATATGAGACGCTAAAAGCTCAAACTCTGGATGATGCTATAAAGACATGGAAAATTATTCTTTCTTAGGGTTGGAGGAAGTGGTGACTAGTGTTTTTTTGCTGGTAGTATCTGATAATCCACCCTCCCTTTAGCTATTCTAGGCATGTTTAGTTGTCAGGCGTTGTCAGACTAAATTGCTAAAAATAACAAATAGGGGGAGGCTGTTCTAAGGCCAGCTTTTGCCACTGTCTGTAATCTGTTTAATTTAGTTCCTAGGGAGAAAGGGCAAAGGAACATGGTGCTATTCTCATTGAATGGATTTTTTGTTTAAAGTGCTGACAAGAAAATTGTTTGAGCTCTCCCTTTCCCAAGCCCTATAGGGCTCACGCACCCACATCCATTTACAGTGCAGAACCAGAGCTGGGGGGCTCAAAGAGCATGTTCTGATCAGTGGTTATGCTAGAGATTAACCAGGTGATTGTGGTCTTTTGCTAGTCTTTTAAATGTGACTTTTGACAGTGGAAATATGCAGTCAGTGTGTGAGAGAAGGTAAGAGGGAGAAAATGGTGATTACAAATGGGGGAGTTAGTGTGAGAATAAAGAAATCTTTCTCTTGAGTACTTTTCCCTAACGCACTGTTTAGAGAGTCAGGTTGTTTGATGAAATTAAGCACACACTTGACTCCAGTATACCTGTGTGCAATTTTAACCCACAGTGCCAGCATAAAGCTGTACTTGGATTTGACTTTGACCTCTCTGTGCCTTCACTTCTTTCTAATATTTCTGTTATAGAAATATTTATTTCTGTAGAAATATTTCTGTAGAAATAAATATTTCTATAATAGAAGTAATGGTCTATAAAGTAGAGATAGCAGTCTAGTACTTGTTTGTAAAACTATTGATCATAAAGGGATGGTTTAAATGCCTTTCCTATTTCCTGCTATGTATTCACCAGTGGCGGAGTATATGAAAACTAGGGCAGATTTTCAGTTATATTGCTGGTATTCTACCGTTTGTGTAACCCACCTGAGGGATTATTGATTTTTATATTCTTAAGTTGCTTGCTTACTTTTGTATCTGAAGTCCTATCCAACATCCCTTCCTTTGTGCAATTTTTTTTTTGCGGGCGGGGGTGGGGGGCAGTAGGGGCAGGTGGTTTGAACCTGACCAAACACCAAAGAAAGAAATGGATTGCTTTTATTAGAGATTCTTTTGCTGGGGGGAATGTCTTGGGAAAGTTTGTATTAATGAAGATCCTCATGTTTGTTTACCTAAAGATTTGGGATTTGTGCACTTGGCTACTACAGGCTTTGGGAATGCTTGCTTATGTATGTATGTATGTATGTATGTATGTTCATTTTCTGAGAGTGTGAGTGGGGGAGGGGCGGGGGGGACCAAGGATCTGAAGTGGGCTCTGTGCCGACAGCAGTGAGCCCGATGTGGGGCTCAAACTCACGAACAGTGAGATCATGAACTGAGCCAAAGTCAGACGCACCCAGGCGCCCAGGGGAATGCTTACTTTTAGACATTTCTTAAGTCACCAACCTGCCATACTCCCTAATTTAGTGAATTCATGATTTTAACTGAACTAAAGGTTCTCAAATACATAATGTAGAACACAGTCTTAACGACTATCTGTGCTATATATATGATTAAGTCTTGTGATTCATGTGGAGTGACATAACTGGCAGTGCTTTAAATCTTTACAAGTAGCACAAAACAGGTGTAATTTGTAGTTGAGTTTAATCAGCTGTTGGAATTTGTAAAGAAAAACTTCACTTTCTGCTCAGAACTGGGCTTTCTTTGGAGTTCATATTCAAAGCCTTTATTCATGCATACTCTCTGCTGTCTTTAGATAGGTGGCGATAAAAAACATGAGAAAGAAGGAGCTTCTGATTGTACAGTTGAAGCCTTAAACTAGTTCAAATTTCAAACAAAACTCTAAAGTATCAATTGAATAAACTTTTGTTTTTTATTTTTTTTAAGTTTATTCATTTTGAGAGAGAGAGAGCATGAGCAGGGTAGGAGCAGAGAGAATTCCAAGCAGGCTCTGCACTGTCAGTGTGGAGCCTGCTGTGGGACTCAAACCCACGAACTGCGAGATGTGACCTGAGCTGAAACCAAGAGTCGGATGCTTAACCCACTGAGCCAATCAGGCACCCCACAACTGACTAAATTTTAAACTTAGATGCTTTTCATATCAGAGGTTGAACTGATTTAAAACTGATTCCTTTGGGAGGAGTAAGCAATTCCTGGATTTGTAAGGCTTTGGCCAGTCGTAGTTGTTAGGTCAGAAGAAGTATATGCATATTTTAAAACAAGGATTATTAAGTGTTTGCTGAGTATCTTGATTATACATGGTACTTTGGGGTATGCCTAACTGTGGAGGCTTTTTGTTCTTACTTTCATACATTAAGGGACACAGCCTCTTGTACTTAATGTATGCCTTGCACTGTTAAATGCAACGAAGACAAAATTAGCAAAGACCCTGATGAGCATGGAGCTTATATTTTGGAGAAAGGGAGGGAGCAACAGATAATAAACAGTATAATTTATAAATGCTAAACAGAAAAATAACATGGAGTCAGGAGACGGAGAATGATGGGAGTGTATAAGCTATTTTATATCGTGTTGATTGGGAAGGTTTTACTTATAAGGTGATACTTGAGCAGAAGCCTGAAGGGAGTGAGAGAGCAAGCTATGTGTACATCTGGGAAAGAGGCTTTCAAGCAGAGGGGCCAGAAAGTATAAAAACCCGAAGGTGAGGTTGTAATTGATGAGTTGGAAGAATAGCACAGACGCCAGTTCATTTGGAGCTGAGTGAGGTAGAGAATATTAGAAGAAATCAGGGAGTGGTTGAGAAGTAGATTACAGAGGACTTGCAGGCCATATTAAAGGTTTTGGATTATGCTCTGGAATTGGGAGTTTTTGGGTGGTTTTGAACAGATGAATGACATGATCTGATTCATACTGCTTTTCATTTTTGTTTGTTTCTTGAGAGCGCATGGGCAGGGGAGGGCCAGAGAGAGAAGGAGAGGGAGAATCTCAGGGTTCCATGCCCTGTGCGGGGCTTATTCTCACAACTGTGAGATGATGACCTGAGCCAAAATCAAGAGTTGGGTGCTTAATCATTTGAGACACCCAGGTACCCCTTGATTATATTTTAAAAGGACCAGACTGGGTGCTATATTGAAAATAGAGTATAGGGGGCAAGGGTGGAAGCAAGAAGATCTGTTAAGAGGCTGTTGCATTATCCAGGGGAGAGATTGATGGTGGCTTGGACCAGGGTGCAGTGCTAGAGGAGGTGGTCAGACTGAATGTATTTTAAGGTAGTGCCAAAGACAATTGGGTGTAGGGATGGAAGAGAGGACTGAAGTTTTGGACCCTCCTTCCTCCCCATGTATCACTCATTGTCCTCTTGGAGGGATCTGGAATGGGTTCATGGGAGAGGGGTCATTTCACCTGGGCCTTGAAGGTCAGTTAGAATTTTGCTTGATGTAGGGCTGGGGCACAGGAGAGAGCATTTCAGATAAAGGAAATCATGGGAACGAAAGTCTGGGAGTGGAGTGGTAAAGGAGGTTGGAGTGAGAAATGAGGCTGGAGAGGTTTAAGAGAAAAGTGTTAAGGCTAAAATGAATGAAATCTGCATTGTTTCTGCTCACTTTGTGTAAGTACTACTTGTTCTGGGCAAGTAGTTATTCCCAGTGCCAGTGCTCTTCATTTAGTGTGGTTTCCACACAACATTCCATGTGTGCTGGGCACCACAGAGATTGCATATGTTTATGGGAACAGATGTGCTATTGGTAGTTCATTGGTCATTGTTTCCTAGTTGAGCTTCAAGTTTCAAAAGTAATTTTATTATTTTTTAAATCTCCCTAATGTTTATTTTTGAGAGAGACAGAGTGCGAGCGGGGGAGGGACGGAGAGGGAGGGGGACACAGGATCTGAAGCAGGCTCCAGGCTCTGAGCTGTCAGCATAGAGCCTGACGCAGGGCTTGAACCCACGGGCCATGAGATCATGACCTGAGCCGAAGTCAGACACCCACCTGACTGAGCCACCCAGGCGTCCCTCAGAAGTAATTTTAAAAGCAAATTGAAAGTTTGGTTTGTGATATGCAGGTAGAGATACTGAATAGATAGTTGAATATATGAATCTGGAATTCTAGGCTAGTGAAATATAATTTGAATTATCTATTATAGGTGGCATTTAAAGTTACCGAGCTGGATTAGGTCAACTAAGGAGAAGAGGTAGCTAGAGAAAGAATGAGTTTCATGGACTGAGCCCGAGGGCACTGCACCAGGATGTAAAGCTCTTACCAGAGGTGTAGACAGTGTGTAGTGTGAGTCCAAAGAACTAAGTGAACGCCCACATGGGCAAGCCCATGTTGAGACAAGGAGACTGTTCAGACCCTTGGTTTTGTGGTGGCAGCAGGAGCTGTCAACTCAGTTAGACTTGAGTTGCAAATGCTTTTTGGCCTTCTCTTACTAGTACTGACCTTGGAGCTGGGCAAGCCTGGTCTGCTGAGGGAAGCAGGTTTGTTATTTGGGGAGAGTTTGCAAAAGGTAGAGGCTGACGTCAGATTAGGCTTAGAGCTGAGCGCTCTGTCCATGGGCCTATACTGCAGGGAGTGGTTGAACACAGTTCATTTAGAGCACAAGAGATAAGAAACCCTGCTATGTTGAGTAATATTTGAGGGAGGTTGGTACTTAACATGAGTGAAAGCAAACATGCCTACTAATTTTGAACTAGTTTTGAAGTTTCCTAATAACTAGTACCTTCCCTATTCCCCATACACACTCTCATATATGCACACACACATATGTGGACTTCCTACCCTCTTTCAGGATATACTAAGAAAAACTTGAACCTTGAGAATATTTTGTTTTAGTTCATCTCAAGATTCTTAGCAAGTGGTAGGTACTTTTTTTTCTTTGCTCGGATATGTGTAGCATAATGCCTTGGCATAATAATTAAGGGTACGAACTCTGAAATCAGATGAGTATGAATTTGAACTTCAGCTCTGCCACTCACCACATTGGGTAAATTAGCTTCTATAAGCCTAAATATGCTCTTCTATAAAATAGCAACAATGGTGTTGATGGAGAGGGACAATAAATAATCCCTTTATTATCTGCCTAAGTTTGGAACCAACTGAAGTTAGGCAGATTGTGTACCTTTTGCAAGCAGGCAGATGCTGGTAGAACAAAAGAAGCTAAGCAACATTGCCTTTGCCCAAACATGCCAATCAGAAAAACCACTAGTGTTACATGCACCCCAATGTTTACAGCAGCACTATCCACAATAGCCAAAGTATGGAAAGAGCCCAAATGTCCATCGATGGAAGAATGGATAAAGAAGATGTGGTAAATAAATACATACAGTGGAGTATTACTCAGCAATCAAAAAGAATGAATTCTTGCCATTTGCAACTACATGGATGGAACTAGAGGGTGTGATGCTAAGTGAAATTAGTCAGAGAAAGACAGCTATCAAATGACTTCACTCATATGAGGACTTCAAGACACAGAACAGATGAACACAAGGGAATGGAAGCAAAAGTAAAAAATATAAATATAAAAATGTAAAAATAGGGAGACAAAACACGAGACTCTTGAATATGGAGAACAAACAGAGTTACTGGAGGGGTTGTGGGAGGGGGGATGGGTTAAATGCCTAAGGGGCGTTAAGGAATCTACTCCTGAAATCATTGTTGCACTATATGCTAACTAATTTGGATGTAAATTAAAAAAATTATAAAAGAAAAAGAAAAACCATTAGTTTTCCTGAGGGTAGATAGAGAGGCTACCGCTATAGCTGACGAATACTGGAGGTTAGGAGGATAAGCATTTCTCCCTTAAAAAACACCTACTTTTTTTTTTTTTTGTAATCTCCGTACCCAGCATGAGACTTGAACTCATGACCCTGAGATCGGGAGTCACATGTTTGACTCACTGCGCCAGCCAAGCACCCTCCAACCCCCGCCAAATACCTACTTTTTAACATAGTACTTGTAAATCACTGGACGCTGCCTGTACACAGCAAATAATAAATACAAGATTTGTTGTTTGCATATGTTGGATGCTCAGTAGCTGCTTATCAATTGAGCATATTGCCACCAAATGCTTATAAGATAAAGGTTTTTTTTTTTTAATTTGGAAAATAATTAAAGACATACAAATGTACAA
>NW_026059290.1:0-74483 GCF_023721935.1 Panthera uncia | reverse complement strand
CGGCCCTTCCCATCCCCTGCTCCCACTCTGGGTGCCCCCCCCCCCCCGCCAGCGTAGAAATGAGACCTAACAGC
Source organism: Panthera uncia (assembly GCF_023721935.1). Classification (NCBI taxonomy): domain Eukaryota; kingdom Metazoa; phylum Chordata; class Mammalia; order Carnivora; family Felidae; genus Panthera; species Panthera uncia. The sequence continues at coordinate 74,409 of NW_026059290.1, read as the reverse complement.
GCAAAACTGGCTGCATTTGTGTCACCCAGACGGGTGAAGACAAGTTGGTTACGTAAACGGGAGGGAAGTTTCGGTTATTACTTCAGAAATACCCTTTGGCTACGGCGGGCACATTTCTCGCTTTCCCTCGAGGGGCCACCTTGCGCACCTAGACTTTCACGCACTCCAACTCGGGCTCCTTCGGACTGGGGTCAGCGCCTCCGACTTGGCTTTTCCTGGAGGCGCCAAGACGCAGGGAGAGCAGACTCTGGTCCAGCTTTGCGCTCTTCAGTCGCTGACACAGCTTCCCCGTGTCCCCGGGGTCCTCGCCACCTGCCCCGTGGCCCCGCGAGGAGACCAGGGACGCTAGGCGTGGACCCGCCAGGCAGGCGGAGCCAGCTTGTGGGGGTTGGGGGTTCCAGAGAGAGGTTTTGGGAACAGTCGGCGCAATACGGACGTTTGGAGTCTGGGATGGGGTTCCCAGGGAGGTTTCAGGGAGAAGGAAAGGGGCCTAGGACCGCGCGCAGAGAACGCGTTTATTTGCAGGCGCCCTAGGGGACGGAAACAGCCAGCTGGACCTTGCTCTGCCGCCGGGGCAGGAAGCGCGGAGGAAACGGGGTTGCCAAGGACAACGCGTTCTGGGCGGAGCTGCTGCTAGGATAGAGCTTGAGGAGCTGGGGGCGGGGCCTGGGGAGGAGGGGGGGAGGGCGGAGCGTGGGGGGACTGAGCCAGAAGCGGCATTGTGATTGGAGAAGATCTCATGTTCTGGGCGGGGCCTGAGCGCGGGGGGGGCGGTGTTGAGGTTGGGGCGGAGCTAGGGGCGGGGCGGGGGCGGGCGCCGAGAGCTGGAGCGGGTGGCGGAGACGTGGTTGGCCGGGACGGAGAGCCCTGGGAGGGGTCGAGCCGGCAGGGGCGGAGCCGAGAGGGAGTGGGCGGTGCTGGGTCGCGCCGGGCCTGGGGCCGAGGCGGCGCGGCGCTGACAGCTGAGTCGGCTCGCGGCCTCCCGCCCCCTCGGTGCCCGGCCCCGACCCAGGCCTGGCCTGCCCGGGAGCCATGAGCCCCGGGCTGCTGCTGCTGCTCGGCAGCGCCGTCCTGGTTGCCTTCGGCCTCTTCTGCACCTTCGTGCACCGCGCTCGCAGCCGCTACGAGCACATCCCCGGGCCGCCGAGGCCCAGGTGAGCGGGGGGTGGGGGCGGGGGCCTGGATGGGGCGCTCGAATGGGGGGCCGGGGGGCCGCGTCCAAGCCGGCGTCGGGGCCGGGGGTCCAGCCTCGCCGTTGCGCGTGGCCGCTTGGAGACGGCGGCCGGGAGAGGGGCGCTAACTATTCTTAGTAACAAATTACTCACAGCCGCAGCAGCTGGTCCGCGCCCACCGCGCTCTGCTGGGCCCCACAAACGTGATGGCAGCGACAACCCTGTTAGGTAGGCGCTATTGTTACCCCATCGTTCAGACGAGGAGACTGAGGCGCGCAGAGGCAAAGTCATCTGCCCAAGGTCACACAGTTGGTAAGCCTAGATTGAAACCCAGGTCAGCCTTGGCTCTAAAGTGAGCCCTCGTAACTTTGGGACTTTGAATGGGGTCACTCAACCTGAATTGGATCACGTTATACTTGGGTCACATTACCCTTGGTATTTCTGTCCTGGTACATGCTGTTTGCTTCTCCTTAGTACTTCCATTCCATCCTTGTCCCCCACCCCCACCCCAACATACCTCCTCCCACCAGAAGCTTACCTTTCTGAAGCCTAAATCAAATGTGTCATTCCTCTGCTCCAAAAGCTTCCCATCACTGTAGAAGGAAATCGAATTCTAAATTAAGTCCACTCTATGGCCTGCAAGGCCCCTGCTGAGCTCTTAGAACCCACTCTGTACTGTTCTCATCCCCCCCTTTGCTTGCTCACTGCTGCCCCCAGTCTTTCTGCAACCCCCCTCCTGCAGCTGATTTCTCCTCCAGGGTCTTGCTGGAGACCATCCACCACCCTGTGTAAAGCCCACCTAGCCCCGAACTTCTTATGCGGCCATCTCCCCCGAAGTTGCCTTCTGTTCACTTGTTGACTGTCTGCTCACCTGTTGACTGTGTCTGTCTCCCCCCTTTAGAATGTGAGCCCTAGGAGGGCAGGGTACTGTGTGTTCCCTTGTGTATGCCCGGCTCCTGGCACTTTGCAGATGCTCAATAAATACTTGCTGAATGAATGAACAATGGTATTAGATACACTTTTTAAAACCTCAAGACATGAACATTCTGGAAGGTGTCCACCTCCAGCACAAGCCAGATGACCTGGCATTAGAAGCCCGAATTCCTGTTTGGTGGGTTCGGGAAAGATCTCTATGGCTGGTGACACAGGGAAGCGATATTTCTCCCTGCTGGCTGGCTGTCTTTCCGGGTGCCCTCACCCACCTCTGGTTCTTCCTTTTCCCATGCTTAGCAGCTCTGTCTTCCAAGCCACCCAGATGCTTCTTCCCCTCACCTTCCAGATGTGGCTCGAATGCTAACTCCTCAGGGAGGTCCCACCTGCTTCCATGCCCGAATATATTATGTTCACTTTGTAAACTCTATGTCATTGGAACTATGACATTGGAATAGTTGTTGGGCAACTATTTGTGCAACCTCTTGTTAAGTGTCTGTCTCTCCCATAAGCCCGTGTCTGTCTTGTTCACTGCCATGTCCCTGACACCTTAGCACAGCAGCAACTGGTACATGCATATGGATACTCGGTGAACAGTGAGTCAAAGTGGTTGGTGGAAATCACCTACAAGTCCTGTTAGGGACGCTGTCACCCTTTCAAGTTTTCCCAGTCGGCCATCGACAGCTTGGGATTGAATGAGCTTTGTGTTTGTTCCGCTGGGTCTCGTGATGATTTGGTCTTCACGTAAACCCCAGTGCTTCAAGCACTGCAGACCTGGTCTGGTCTCTTTGTCTTGAGAAGGCAGAACTGAAATCACGCCCCTCTCTGCCCCTCTCCCATATATTTTTTCTTAATTGCGTTTTCAAAATAAAACTGTGCCCTAAAATTTACCCCTTTAAAGTGTACAATCAGTACTTTTGGGGATAGTGACAGAGTTGTGCAGTCTTAACCACTGGTTCCGGAACATTTTTATCACCCCAGATAGAGACCCAATACCCCTTAGGTGTCACTCCTCACCTCCCCCCACTCCTCACCCCCACCTCCAACCCCAGGCAACCACGAATCTGTTTTCTGTCTCCAGATTTGCCTGTTCTGGACATTTCATATAAATGGAATCGTACGATATGTGGCCTTTTGTGTCTGCCTTCTTTCATTTAGCACAATGTTTTCAAGGTTTATCCATGTAGTAGCCCGTGTCCGTATTTCTCTCCTTTTTATGCCTGAATTCTCCCCTGAATCCTACACTGCAGAATCTACGTGTGACCTACAGGTGCCTGTGGGTGGGTGGAGGAGTAGGAGGAGGTTAATTACATAATATTTAATTATGTAATTATAGTTGGGCTCTTTATTCTGAGGAGGTGAACTGAATGATACATATGCAGAAAGATTTTGGATTAACAGTTGTCTGGTGGTCACATCTAAGAGTGCACTAAATGAGAGTTCTGGAACCCTTTCTGGCACAGATCAGATGCTTTTGAATTCAGCGCCTGGATCCTCAAACCATGACCGGCAACACCATGGTTGGCCGAGAAGGGTACATGTCGAGTCTCTGGTGGTAACATTTGCCCCTTGGTGCTTCTAGGCTTTGCCAGCTTTCAGGCAAGGATCCCTCTGCCTTCCAAGGGGCAGCTGCTATGCTTCCCCACCCCCCACCCATCCGCCTCCTTATTCGGCAGGAGTCACCAGGCTGCCCTCTCCTCCAGGATGCCCTCCCGGAGTTCCCCACAGACAACATCCTACTGCAACCATCCGTGTAACAGCCGAAAACTCCGACCCCACGTTCAGATCCCACACAGACACTTGTGGCTTCTTCATTTCTCTGTTGCTGTTCCCAACTTTCCCATCAACCCCCCGCGCTCCTGGTAGCGTGGGATGAATGTAAACTTGGCAACAAAAAGTCTCGCCCTTCCAGGTTTTCTTTATTTTAGAACGGGTTTTCCAGTATGACTCCTGGCTGGCATGGGTTTCCTCCTCTGCTCCCTACTTGCCAAGTTGCCAGAGGTGAGGTCTGTTCAATAAATTGCCCCATGGTTCCTGGCGATGGTGGAGACCCCTTGCCGGCTCTGTCGGGCAGTGCATCCAATTGGAGCCATCGTCGCCCCATTCCACTGGCGCGAGGCAGCCATGGCCCGTCACCCTCACTCCCGGCAGTGGCCCCCATCCGCACCCCAAGCTGTCATGTGGCTCCCTTCATCCCTGTGGCTGGCCTCACCGTGGGCTGTCCAGATGACCTCTTCTCCCTTATTATCCAAGACGTTCTCTGTCCTCAGGGAACCTTGATTCCCACTGTGCCAACCGCAGCATTATAGGAAAGGGCATGTGCCAGGGACCGGGCAGGGGAGGGGGGTTTTCACCCTCCTCTCTCTCCCTGGACTGCTCTGTCTTACCGCGTCTACCGACAGGGACATGCCAGGTGGACTTCTCTCAGCCCCCCACCCCAGTCGCAGCATTCCACCATCCCCCAATTCTACCATCCCCTACCTGTTTGTTTCCAACGCCCGGTCTTCCGGCTCTGCCTTTCCCTCCCCGGTGTCCCCCTGCAGGAACGGGAAGGAGTGGGTTTTAGTCCCCTTTCTTGCCGGGCACTGGGAACCTCACGCCTCTCTGTCGCCTTGGCCTTCTTGAGGTGTCACTCACCTTCTTCCCCAAGTGGCATTGGGCCCCAGCGTTGAAGGCGGAAGCTCTCAGGCAGGCCTGGTGGGGTGGAGAGGGTCTATCACTCAGGTGTTCAAAACAGAACATCCTCCCCAAGTGCACAGCTACGGCAGTGGCCACGGTTACTAGGTTATTCTGGAAACACAGCCAGGCGCTCGTGATGTCCACAGGCCATCTTTCTGCAGGTGGGGCATTGTAAGTTCAAAGCCACTCACCCTGAGTGGGCCTCAGCTGCCGGGCGGCCACACTGCCCTCCTTCCTCCCGCATCTGCCCGCCCACTCTTGACGCGTTCTCGCTTCTCCTCAGGCCCCGCCACCTCCCCCTCTGTCCCCACTCTCAGGCTTGATTCCTACCTCCTACCTCCCTGGGTAAATGGAACAGCCTGAGAGAACTTCCTTCCGGGGCTCTGCCACCACAGCCTCCCCCTTCCCTGTACCGGGGCCCACACGCCCTTCCCACTGGGACCTAGGTGCTCCCGGCCAAGGAGAGCCGTCCTCTGGGTTCAGCGACCCTGCCCAGGGGCTCCTTCTCTCCCATGTCATCAGTTTTCCTTCTCTCCAGCATCATTCCCATTTTTATATAACATGTTGTAAAAGAACAACCACCCTTCTCTTCCCTTCTCATTCCCTCCAGCTGCCGCCCCCTTGTCTCTGCGCCCCCTCAACAGTCCCCCTGAGAAGCCTGTTTTGGGTCCCCATCCCTCCCTCCCCTCCTGTCTTGGGCCCAACACCCCATCGGGCTCTGGCACCCACCTCTCCCGAGCAGCCCACCCTGCTTTGACCAAAGTCCCAGTGATCTCCCTGTAGCTACACACACACACACACACACACACACACACACACACGGTGGCCCTTCAGTCCTCCGTCGTCTTGCCTGACCCTGGACAAGTCCCTCCCTTGTCCCCTTGGCCTGCTTTCTTCGCAGGCTGCCCGCTCCACTCCCCCTCGGCTCTCCTCTGGTGTCTTCTGTTCAGTCTCCCTGGCTGGTTGTCCCTTTGCTGCCTGGCTCAGTCCTCGGGTCCCTTCTCTGTCTACACTCACCCCCTTGTGGTCTAATCCAGCTGCTGGGCTGTAAGGGCTGCCTCTCAGCTGAGGACTGTCACATTTACATCTCTGGCCTTGGCTCCAAGCATTTCCTCACACCCCGCCCTTGGTGCTTTCCTCTGCAAACCTGCCAGGTTCAAAGCCGGATTTAGTCTGCTTGTCTCAGGTTGGTTCCCAGACATTGATCCTGAGGAAAGAATTGAAACGGGGGCCCCTGGGTGGCTCAGTCGGTTGAGCGTCCGACTTTGACTCGGGTCATGATCTCGCGGTTCGTGGGTTCGAGCCCCATGTGGGGCTCTGCACTGATGCCTGCTTGGGATTCTGTCTTTCCCTCTCTCTCTGCCCCTCCCCGGCTCATGCTCTGTCTTTCTCGCTCTAAAAAAAAAAGAGAGAAAAAACAAAGAAATGTAAGTGGTTTGGGGGGGTTGGGTGGTGATCCCTGTGGGAGTTGGGAATGCAGAGAGAGAGGAGGTCAATAAAAAAGGCCAATAAAGCAAATTACCTCTGGGGGGCCAGTGAGCTGCAACCCCCTGGGGGAGCGCTGAGAGCCGACCCCACCAAGGTGCAGGGCACAAGGTCATTGGTGGGGGGCTGCTCTGAGGGTGTTGAGCTGGAACTCCTGGCCCGTCCTTCCTGCAGGCAGAGCCGGGAGCCCCAGGCAGTGTCTCCATGCTGCCCCCCAAAACCTTCCTGGCTGCATGGACGAGGGCAGAGGCGGGCACGATGCGGTCTGCTGCCCCGCAACCAGCCCCTCTTTGGTCCTTCCCACCTTAGGACACGGCAGCTCCACTCATCCTTCCAAGGATCAGGCCAGAAGCCTTGGGGCAGCCTGACACGACCCTCCCACCCTCGTCCACACCCCCAGCAAGTCTGCTTGGCTCCTCCTCCAACCTGCCCTGGGAACCCGGCTTCTCACTGGTCTGTGCCCTATGCCCTCCCCCAGCCCCTTGCTGGTGCCCCTGCCTCCACTCCTGCCTCCCACCCACCCAGCACAGCAGCTGTGAGAGGGAGCCATTGAAAACGCGTCAGACCCTGTCTCTGCTCTGCTCAAGACCCTCCGGTGGCCCTCTGCTTTTCAAGGTCAGAGCAGTGTTGACACCAGCCCGCAAGGCCCTTGGCGATCTGCCCCCTCCCTTGGTGACCCCATCCTGTACCACATCTCCCTCACTCTACTCCAGCCACAACACCCTCTCACTGTTCCTTGAACTTACCACGCACATTCCTACCTTAGGATCTTTGCACCTGCTATCTCCTTTGCTGGAATGCTCTTCCCCCAGGTACCTGGGTAGGCTAGTCCTTCATTTATTGCAGCTCACATTTACCTTCTTTTTTTATAAAAAAATTTTTTTCGTGTTTATTCAATTTTTGAGAGAGAGAGAGAGAGAGAGAGAGCATGCAAGTTGGGGAGGGGCAGAGAGAAAGGGAGACAGAATCTGAAGCAGGCTCCAGGCTCTGAGCTGTCAGCACAGAGCCCGACGTGGTGCTCGAACCCACGAACCGCGAGATCATAACCTGAGTGGGATGCTTAACTGACTGAGCCACCCAAGCGTCCCATGTTACCTTCTTAAAGGGCCATTCCCGACCTGCCTGTAGAAAATGGCACCACCTACTCCTATCCCCAGCTCTGATTACCTCCCCATCTGATTTTTCCATCACTCTCCTTCTTTTCTTTTCTTTTCTTTTCTTTTCTTTGCTTTTCTTTTCTTTTCTTTTCTTTCCTTCTCCTTCTCCTTCTTCTTCTCCTTCTCCTTCTCCTTCTTCTTCTTCTTCTTTGTTAATTCACTCTCTATCTCCAGTCGGGTGAGTTCCCCGACTCAGAAAGCCCCACCTGTAGTTTCTGTCACCCGTTCTGGATGGGGTCGTGAGTGAGCTTGACTGGAATAAGCCGTGCAGGAGACAGGAAGCACCTGTCAAACGTGCCACCAGGTGACGCCAGATAGACTCGTTGACATTCTGTTGATCACCCACCCACGGCGGACTTAGCGTGACCAAACCATCCCCTGGTGAGAAGGACCGCGGGATGCCTTGGTGCCAGCCGCGCAGCCGTGGACAGGTGACCACCTCTCCAGCCTCAGCTGCCCTATCTGTAAGCCAGGTTAACAATAGACCTACCTCCAGGCAGTGGGGGGAGGACAGATGGAATGAGGCCCAGCATGGCGCCCAGCATGTACGTAGTCAGTGTTCAGGGGATGTCTCCAGGTAATTCGGCACAGCACTATGGGACCCTTTCCACACGCCAGCCCCTCCCCTCCACACCAGGGAACCCGCCAGACCTGTATTTGCATCCTGCCTGCATTCTTACACTGGGTGCCCTGAGCCAGTGCCGTGCCTCCTCGGGCCTCAGCCGTCCCATCTGCAAAGTGGGCCTAATAAGGCCGCCCTCACAGGGTCCTGTGGGGAAGGGAGCACTCTTTAATGGTGACTTCGGGTGATCTTAATGTTTCCTGTTTCTTCTAGTTTCCTTCTAGGACACCTCCCCTACTTTTGGAAAAAGGATGAGGTTTGTGGCCGCATGCTCCAAGATGTGTTTTTGGATTGGTGGGTCCTAATTGTCATTTGTTGCCCTTACTCCAGCCCAGGTCCCTCATGGGGCAGCCCCACCCCTTCCCCAGGCCAGCACACACACTCCCGCCTCCCCGGCCAGGTCACTCCCACCCCCGAAGTCCCTCCCCTGAGCGGGGAGGCAGAGGAGGCTGGTTCAGAAGGCAACCTCTGCCTTTGGCAGCTGTGTGACCTGAGACCGGACATCAGAAACTCTGAGCCTCAGTGTCCCTGTCTGTAAGCTGGGTGGGGGGCGTGACTCAATAACAGTCCTTGTACGTGGTGGTGCTTCGCACTCTCCAAAGCATTTCAAAGACACGCTATCGCTTGATTCCCAGCAAAATCTTTTGGGTCAAAGGAGGAGCGTAGCAACCCTATTTCATGGGTTTGAAAACTGAGACCCAGTGGGGGATGTGGCTCGGCAGTGAGTCCGTGTTAAGCCCCTCCTGGGATGGGACACCCTGACCCTCCCGCTGGGTGGTGATGATATTCACATCTCCGGTCGTTGACAGCCTCCTTTGGGTCATTTTGGTTTCCAGGGCTAAGAAGTACGGACCCGTCGTGCGGGTCAACGTCTTCCACAAAACCTCAGTCATCGTCACGAGCCCCGAGTCGGTCAAGGTAGGAAGCAGAGAAGTTTCTATGGGGAGAGCCCTTCCCTTCCCTTCCCTGGGTTGGGGGCACAAAACTCGACCCCAGAGGCTGTAAGAGAAATGTCCCAGAGTCACCAGCACTCGGGCTCATTTCCCAAGGATCCAAAAGTCAGTGGCATCTTTCTCTCTGAACACCCACCATTTGGGAGTTTTGCCCAAGTGATGTGCACACGTTTAGCTAGCTCACCCCTCTTAGCCTTGGTTCCTTCATCTTCGAGGTGGGATCATAACCCCTCTGTCTCAGGGCTACCATGAGATTTCAATATCAATTGATTCATTTAACAAATGTTTATATCAACACATATTTATTTAACAAGCAAAGGGGCAAAAGATACTTAAACAGGTACTTCTTTACTTCCCGATTATGAACCCATTTAATCCTCACGGGGGTAGAGACTGTTATCAGTCCCCATTTTAGAGATCAGGAAACTGACACGGTCAGCACTGATTGGTCTGGACTATGTGGAGGGCGGTGCCTGTGATCTGGGGACTAAGAATGGCCCTCAGATCGTTTACCTTGGACTTGGCTGACGTGGGCTCAAGTCTGGGCTCTGTCACCACTCTGGGCCTCAGTTTCCTCATCTGTAAAATAGGGATGATGCCTCTTACAGGTGGCGAAATAGCATGTTTGAGCCATCTAGCCCATGCCTGGCACACAGCAGTTGCTCAATAAATGATGGTGCTCTTTTTCTCACAGTGGGTACTCAGCAGAGTGAGCCTTGGCATGACAGGGAGAAGATACAACTTAGGGTCCAGATCAGGAGAAAAGCCGAACAACCATGGTGTCTCTAAAAGGATGTAACACATACTTTTTTTGTAAAGCTTAATTTCAAGTGTAGACACAGTTTAAGATTTTTAGGGGCACCTGGGTCTCTCAGTCGGTTAAGCATCTGACTTGTGGGGTCACAATCTCACAGTTTGTGGGTTCGAGCCCCACGTCAGGCTCTGTGCTGACAGCTCGGAGCCTAGAACCTGTTTTGGATTCTGTGGCTCCCTCTCTCTCTGCCCCTCTCCTGCTCTCTCTCTCTCTCTCTCCAAAATAATAAATAAACATTAAAAAAATTTTTTAAGATTTTTAAAGCATGCTACCAAAAGCCATACACAAAGACCTTCATGACGCTCAATGAGAAAAGTTGAACAATATATATTAAAATGATGCATTGCATGGATTAATTTTCAAGTGTTAAACCAACCTTGCATTCCAGCTCTCATGATACAATTTGCTCATCTTCTGCTAAGAGTTTTTGTTTTTATACTTGTCTGGTTTGGGGATCAGATTAATAGGCTTCACAAGATGAGTTGGGAAATGTCCCCTCTCCTCTATTTTCTGAAGGAGTTTCTATGGGGTGGTGTTATTCCTTCCTTTAATGTTTAATAGGATTCACCAGTGAAGCCATCTGGGCCTGGCATTTTCTTTGATGGAAGTGCTTTTTGTTTTGTTTTAATTACTCAATGTATTTAATTGATTTATGGCCATTCAGAGTTGCTATTTTTCTTGGGTTTGGTAATTTATGTCTTTCTGTATGTATGTATGTATGTATGTATGTATGTATTTATTTATTTAGAGACAGAGACAGCTCAAGTTGGGGAGGGACAGAGAGAGAGGGAGAGAGAGAGAATCCCAGACAGGTTCTGTGATGTCAGTGCAAAGCCAGATGAGGGGCTTAAACCCACAAAGCTGTGAGATCATGGCCTGAGCCGAACCCATCCAGGCGCCCCTATAATTTGTGTCTTTCAAGGAATTTGCCCATTTCATCTAATTAAAATTGTTGGTATCAAGTTGTCCATAATATTTATTGATTTCCTTTTTCATGTCTCCTGGATCTGTGGTGATATCCCTTCTTTCATTCCTGCAAATAATTTGGGCTTTCTTTTATTTTCTTAATCAAGCTAGCAAAAGGTTTATCAATTTTATTTATCTTTTCAAAGAACCAGATTTTGGGTTTATTGCAATTCTCCATTGTTTGTCCATTTTCTACTTTATTGATTTCTGCTCTTTATTATTTCCTTCCTCTATTCGTTTAGGGTTTAATTTATTCTTGTTCAAATTTTTAAGGTGGGAGTTTAGAAAATTGATTTTAGACCTGTTTCTTTTCTAATATAAGCATTTAAATCTATACATTTCCTTGTAAATACTACTTTAGGGACAAATGTACCACACATTTCAATATGTCGTGCTTCTTTTTTCATTCAGTTCAAAATATTTTCTAACTTCCCTTGTGATTTCTTTTTTGAATCAGGGACTATTTATATGCATATTGTTCACTTTCTAAATATTATGGTATTTACAAATATCTTTCTGTTATTGATTTCTAATTTCATTCTGTAAGGGCAGATGAAATACTTTTCATGATTTCAATCCACATAAAAAAAATGAAGCTTGGGGGTGCCTGGGTGGCTCAGTTGGTTAAGCGGCCAACTTCGGCTCAGGTCATGATCTCGCGGTCCGTGAGTTCGAGCCCCGCGTCGGGCTCTGTGCTGACAGCTCAGAGCCTGGAGCCTGCTTCAGATTCTGTGTCTCCCTCTCTCTGACCCTCCCCTGTTCATGCCCTGTCTCTCCCTGTCTCAAAAATAAAATAAAACGTTAAAAAAATTAAAAAAAAAATTGAAGCTTGTTTGATGACCTAGCACATGGTCTATCTTGGTGAATGTCCATGAGTACTTCAAAAGAATGAATATTCTGTAGTTGTTGAATGGAATATTTCAGAAATGTCAACTAGATCAAGTTGGCTGATAGTGTTATTCGAATCTTTTAAGTCCTCACTAATTTTCTGCATACTTGTTCTAGCAATTATTTTGAGAGGAATGTCGAACTCTCCAACCACAATCATGGGTTTTTCTATTTCTACTTTAGGTTGTACCGATTTTGCTTCATGTATTTTGAAGTTCTGTTATTAGGTGTGTGCACACTTAGGATTAATATGTCTTTGTGATGAATTGTGTGATTTATTTTTAGAAATGTCCCCTTTATCCTTGGTAATATTCCATTTCCTGAAGGATATTTTGTCTGGTGTTAATATAGCCACTCCAGCTATCTTCTGCTTAGTGTTGCTTGGTATATCTTTTTACCATCCTTTTACTTTTAACCTATCTGGGTTTTTAGATTTAAAGTGGGTTTCCTATAGACAGCATATAGTCTGGTCTGGTTGCTTTATACTGTCTGACAATCTCTGCCTTTTAACTGGAGTGCTTAGGTCATTTACGTTGAATGTAATTATTGATACGGTTGGGTTTAAATCTACCACGTGGCTGTTTTTCCTCTGTCCTGTTGTTCGTTCCCCTCTCTGCCTTTCCTGCCTTCTTTTGGATTGAGTATGTTTTAGTATTCCACTTTATCTCCACTATTTGATTATTGGCTCTCTTTCTTTCTCTCTTAGTGGTTGTCCTAGGGTTTATAGTATAATCTTCAACTTATATCAATCTACTATTTTATCTCTGTCTGCTTTTAAGGTTTTCTCCTTATCACTGGTTTCAGAAATTTGATTATGATCTGCCTTTATGTACTTTTTCTTGTTGTTAATTCTATGTAGGAGTCTTTGCACTTCCTGGATATGTGGGTTCCTTGACCACATTTGCAATACTTATAATAAATGTGTTAAAGTTCTTTTCTGCAAATTCCGTCATCTCTATTATTTCTGAGCCTGGTTATAGGTAGATCTTTCTGCTCTTTGACGTGTCTAGTGATTTTATGTTGGCCCCTGGACATTGTGAATTGTACACTGTTGAGTTCTCAGTTTTGTTTTATTCCTTTAAAGAGTGCTGGAATTCATTCTGGCAGATGGTAAAGTTATTTGTGTAGATCAGTCTGATCCTTTCCAGGTTTGCTTTGAGGCTTTTGTAGGGTTGATTTAGGGTCGGCCTTTACTCTAGAGCTAGTTTAGCCTCACTACCAAGGAGTGACTCTTCTGGGGGCCGCTAATAAAGGGCTTATGTCTGAAGTTTACCTCTGGCCGGTGGGAACTTGAAGAGTTCTTGGGCTGTGTAAGCTCTGAGAACTGTTCAGCCTGTAGTTACTCGGTAATTCTCCTTGTCCCAAAAGTTGTTTTTAACTCAGCCTTGTGTCCACGGTGCATGTACACAGGCTGGTATTCATCCGAAGATATAGGGGATCCCTATGCAGATTTCTGCACAGGAGCTCTTTCTCTACATGGCTCCCTCCCCTCAGGTCCTCTGCCATACAAGTTCTAGCCTCCTTTTGTATGTCTGGACTCTGATCTGTCTCATCAAATTGGAAAGCCTATGGGGCTATATTTGAGTTTCATCTTTTAGTGCCTTTATCCTGAAATTGCAGAAAGCTAGAGTAATCTTCGGTCATAGGTCTCATATCTTTTTTTTTTTTCCTTTTCCTTCTTTTAGGATTCACAATCCTGCACTTCCTGTTGCTCAGTGTCTGAAAACAGACATTTCATGCATTATGCCTATTTTTCTGATTACTTATGGCAGGAGGATAAGTCCCCAGCAGTTATCCCTTAGTGGGCAGAAGTGTGCTGCCAGTGTGGACAGCAGAGAAGGTGCTGGGGGTGCCCCCATGCACTCCTCACATCCCAGAGCCCAGCTCACTGGGCCTTCAAAGGATCCCCAGCCCCAGGGACAACAGGCATGGGGACCCTTGACTTTGGGGGCACCTGATTAGAGCCTGTGTTGAGGCTGCTGTGCCTCAGTGTGGGGACTCCTCACTTTAGGTTGGGAGGGTTGGTCCAGACCTTGGACAATTTAGGAATGTTTGAGAGGGACCTGGGAGGTGGGTCTTTACTGCCATGGGGATGGGGCCTGCAGGCATGGGTAATGAGGAAAGTTCGTTTACAAATGACAGTGTTTGGGTGGGGGTGGGGTTCTCAGGATGTGGCTCATGCCCCAAGGTCAGCCATTTTGGGGGGTACCTTTTAGCTGAAAAATTAATATTAGATCCCTGAGCTAAGCTCCCAGATACCAGAAGCCCCTGGATTAATGTACAGTGGAGATACCATCTTCCTGGTTCCCAGTGCCCACAGGATGAAGCTCAGGGCGCCAGGAGGCAGGCCTCTGGGATTCAGCCCCCACTCATGCCCCTCCCTACCTCTCATTCTGCCTGAATGCAGCAAGTGGCCTGGGCTTCCCCTGCCTGGATCACAGCCTTCTCTTCCCTCTCTGCCATGGCAAATTGCTGGGATTCAAATCCTATTTCCACCATTCACCGTGTGTGTGACCTTGGGCTAGTTTTAAATCTCAGTTTCTCCATCATATGTAAGATGAGCATAAACACAGCACCCACATCTTAGGATTGACCGAGCACTAAATGAGCTACGGGTGCTGTTGTGCACCTGACATTTACGGGGCACATGCTGTGTGCCAGGCACTTTTCTCAGCACTTTTCACGTAGAACAAATTTACCCTTTGCAGCAACCTCCCCAGAGTAACTTGCCTGTGGTCATGAAGTGAGTCCAGGGCAAAGCCAAGATGGTGAGCCTGGATCCAAATTCAAGCCAGCTGACTCCACGGCCTGAGCTGTTAACCCCTGGGCTATGCTGGCTCAAGAGCTGTCAGCTAATGTTATTATTGCTACCATCCAGCTTGTGGCGAGGCAAGTTGGTCCTTCCTCCAGGAAGCCTTCCTTGGCTTCCATAGCTGGGTTGGCACTAACAACCCCTGAACCTGTGCCAAGTGTCTCTCCTGTGTCCCAGAAGCCCTCCCTCTGGGCTTCTCCCCTTCCCTATTCTGGTTTCAGAGCAGCACCTGCATTTTCTTGTTCTCACTGCTTTAGAAGGTGGTGCGGTACAAGATCTGTGCATGGGCATGGAAATGAGGACCCCCCACAACGCCACTCCAGCTGAGTGGCCACAGGAATATCACTTCACCCCTCTCTGCCCCACTTTCCTCACCCCCAAGCAAGATGCTATTGCTTGAAGACAGGCCTTCTGGAAGGTTAGGTGGGATTGCACGGAATGAGGTGTTCACACCACAGCTGGCACCCAGTCAGTGGTGATTGTTGGGGCGTGTTTCACAAGAGTCCAGAAAACTGCTGAATCCTTTGCTTCGTCTCATGGGTACATGAGCTCACGTTGGTTTTTGGGGGATGTTTAGAAGTTCCTGATGTCAACCAAGTACAACAAGGACTCCAAGATGTACCACGCAATCCAGACCGTGTTTGGTGAGAGGTAAGGCATGCGGAGGGGCTGGGGGAGAGGCCAGGAATGCCTCTGGCTGCAAGCAGACAGCCCATGGGGCCCAGGGCATTGGGTGTAGCATGAAGACCAAGGCCCTGGCTATCAGTCACACCACAGGTGCCCCATAAATGGTGGCTGCTGCTCTCGTCATTATCACCTCCCTTCTCCTCTTTCCCCTGTGGCTAGCAGGCGGGAGTGTGGGGGTTGCAAGGTTGGTGCACATGATCACCCCCATTTCTTTTGTATTTCTTTTATTTTTTATTTTTGGTAAAATTCACAAAATTCTTCATTTTAACCGCATTGGAGTTACACTTCAGTGGCATTTGGTCCATTCACAGTGTGGTGTAACCATCACCACTGTGTAGTTCCAGAATATTTCCATCATCCCCAAAGCTGACCCTGTCCCCGTCAAGCCATCGGTCCCCCTGTCCCTTCCTGTTTCTCACATCAAGCATTTGTCTCCCCCAGACTGTTTGGCCAAGGTTTGGTGTCAGAATGTGACTATGAGCGCTGGCACAAGCAACGCAGGGTCATGGACTTGGCCTTCAGCCGCAGGTGAGTGTATCCAAGATGGCGGGTCTTGGGAAGAGAGAGGTCTTCACCGGAGGGGGCCTCGCCCAGGCTGAAGGTAGAGGGGAGAGCCAGGTGGGCTGCTGGGGGGACAAGGGGCTAGCCATCAAGGGCTGAGTAACACTGATGCCTGGGGATGGGGTCTTTTTCCCCCCAAGAACTTCCCTGCTCAGACCTCATCACTCCTCCTCTGGCTTTTTATTTTCCTTATTAGCGTTCTCATTGTTAGTAACATTTCATTTTTTAAATAACTATTTATTTATTTATTTATTTATTTATTTTTGAGAGAGAGAGAGAGAGAGAGAGTATGATATGAGTGGGGGAGGGGCAGAGAGTGAGGGAGACAGAGGATCTGAAGTGGGCTCCCTGCTGACACAGCCCCCATATGGGCCTCAAACTCACAAACTGCAAGATCGTGACCTGAGCCAAAATCAGATGTTCAACTGACTGAGCCACACAGGTGCCCCTAAATAACTTTTATTGAGATCTGGCTTTTATAACATATATTTTACCTACTTATCCACAAAATGGAACAACCATCACCACAGTCAAATTTAGAACATGTTCATCACTCCAAAAAGCAGGCACTCCCCATTTCCCCTCAATGGGCTCAGCCCTGGGCAACCATTAATTTATTTTTCATTTCTATGGATTTTCGTATTCCAGACATTTCTTGTAAATGGACTCATACGACATTTCTTTTGTGTCTGGCTTCTCTCACTCAGAGAGAAGGTTTTCAAGGTTCATCTATGCTAAAGCCTCTTTCAGAACTTCACTTTTTAAATTGCCAAATGAAATTCCATTGTATGGACATACCACATTTTGCTTGTCTATTCATCAGTTGGTAGACATTTGCATGTTTCCAGTCTTGGCTGTTTCAAATAATGCTGCCATGAACATTTGTGTACAAGCTTTTGTGTAGATGTATGTTTTCACTTCTCTTGAGTGTGTACATACCTAGGGATGGGATTGCCAGGCCATAGGGGAACTCTGTGCTTAACATTTTGAGGAAGGTTATCTTTTAGTTGGATATAATTTCAAATTTACAGAAAAATTTCCAGAACAGTCTAAGCTACTTCTGTATATCTTTTACCCAGGTTCGCTTATTGTTTATTGTTTAAATCACCATTTGTTTTATCATTTCTTCTGGATGTGCATATATAAATATATAAACATATTTATCATTCTTTGTGTGTGTGTGTGTGTGTGTGTGTATAATTACATTTTTTTAATATAGTGTACTTTTAAAACCATTTGAGAGCAAGTTAGAGACATTGTGATCCCTTCCCTTAAATACTTATTTCCTAAAAATGTGGATATTATTTTGGATGTCAGTTATCAAAATGAGGAGATTTAACATGAATCCAATACAGTTATCTAATCTACAATCCGCATTCGAGTCTTGTCATTGTCCTTGTCATTATAGCTATTTTTTTCCTTGTCTGAGGTCCAACCCCGGATCACAGGTTACACTTAGTTCCCACATCTCATAAGCCTCCTTTGTTCTGGAACAGATCTTTGTCTTTCCCTGACTTCCCTGATTTTAAGATTACAGGTCAGTTTTGTAGAATGTCCATCAATTTTGTGTGTCTCAGGTTATACCTTTTTGGCAGGAATGGCACAGAACTGGTGTTGTGTCCTCAGGGCATCGTATTAGGAGACCTGCGTTGTTGACCTGCCTCATTGCAGGAGATGTTAACTTCACTCACTTGTCAGAGACAGCGTCCTCCAGGTTTTTCCACCATGAAGTTACTAGTTAGTGCATAATCTGTGGTTGACTATATCTGACTATATATACATAATCACGTAGACTTTCATCACAACCTCCCTGGCCTCCCTACCTCCTCCAATGCATCCACCTCACCACCCCTGGGGAGATCTTGCTAAAATTCACATCACTTTCCTATCTTGAAGCCTTCAAAGGCTCCCTATCACATGAAAGATGAAGGTCAGATTTCACCCACCCCCAGTCTGGCCTCCAGACCCCTCCAGCCTTTGTACCCTCTTTCCTCCATCTTTTGGGACATCTGGGCTCTTTCTGGCATCTCTGCCTATGTCCTTGCCTTTCTCTCTGCCTTGTGTGCTCCCCTGCAAAATTCCTGTGACTCCTTTGATACCCAGCTAAGATGTCACTGTTAGGGAGCCATGGTCCCTGATCCTCTGAGGCTGAGTTTATGCCTCCAGCATGGCTCCTGTCACACCCACTGCAATGATTCTCATTCAGCCCACCTTCGCCACCAGACTGTGGGCAGAAGGCAGAAGACGCACCCTGTCCCTGGACTCCTGCTCTCAGCACAGCACCTGGCCCTTTGTGAGCTCTCCGGGAAGTCCATAGCGTGAATGAAAATATGAATGAAATAATGAATTGGGATAGTCTTGTCCTCACTGGAAAGTTGTCAGGAGTGAGAATGAGGAGGAACAGACTAGAAAGAGGCCTTCAATTAATACATTCTTGTGCCAAGAGCCAGGGTTACACGAGCCAGCCAAGGTGATATAGCTGCTGCCCGCAGGAAGCTTTGAGGCTATAGATTCTAACCAGCTGACTTCCTGCAGTGGTCATGACATTATACCAGCATCTCTGTCTTGGTGAACCATCCCCAGCATGTAGGACTTGATATTCGAACAGCACTTTGTGTTATATTAAGAGCTTTCATAGGCATTTTTATTTAAAAATTTTTAAATTGTGTTAAGATACACATACTGTCTGGCTCATTTTTATGTGCACAGTCCATGGCGTTAAGTATGTTCACGCTGTTGGGCTGATGTCACCACACATTTTTATTTGTGTCTCACAATAAGGTAATCATCTAAGAGATGGCTGTTTTATTAGAAAGGCAATGTTCACAAAGTTGTATGAAGAAGCTCTGGGAGCCCGCTTGGTCGTGTTTGTGAACATGGTAGAGTATAGAACCCCCTGGTGAGTGTCCTCTCCAGCCAGTATCTACGCAGAACATCATCATATACTCTTAATAAAATCATGACCATAAATTGCCAGTTTCTGCTTTTCTAGATTACTACTTTTGCTGGAAGACCTTGGTCTCAACCATTTCAATAAAAACAAAACAGAACAAACAAAACAAGGGGGTTGGGATTTTACCATACTGCAAACGCTCCGGCCCAACATTTTATATCTGTCACGTCCACAAGACATTCAGTGTTAGTGTGACAGTCAGCCATGCGCCACCCACACAGTCAACCTTTTAAAAAAAGACAACCACAAATAATCTCACGTATAAATATATACTTGCAAAACCCTGTAAGTGTCCTGGAGAAGTCGACTAGCTACGGAAGCACGTATAGGGGCTACTTGAGGCTTTAAGAGACATTTTCCTGGGAAAGTGGCTTTCGAGTATCCATCTGGAGAGCGGGCAGGTGTGCGAGTAGTAACAGGGCCTAGGGATGGAGGGTGGGAGGACAGAGTCCCCCAGCAGAGGGGACAGCATGTGCAAAGGCCCTGAGGTGGGAAGGAACGTTGTGCTGCGGAGGCACTAAAAGGCCATGGTAACAGGAGACAGAGCTGCAGATGGCCATCAACGTGACAAACTCCCTCTGTGTCCACGTAAGGATGTTCCCCACACTGTTCAGAGTGACAGGTGCTTTGGAGTGTTTTCGGTTGGCAAGGGACTGGAGCAGAGTGGTGCCTTCAGTAGAGGCCGCCAAGGGTGAACCCTGCAGGTGGCTGGGTGGGGGCTGGGCAGCAGTGAGCAAGGATGCTGGGGCCCCACGGAGCCGGGAGCCAGGGCAGGACCGGTGGACGGGCAATGAAGAGCGATTTTCTTTCCCCTTCCTCCCATTTTCTCTAAGAACCTCTTATTTGGAAACCATTTCAAATTTCTGAATAAGTTTCAAGAATAAGAATAGGACAAAGAGGGGCATCTGGGTGGCTCCGTCAGTTAAGCATCTGACTCTTGGTTTTGGCTCAGATTATGATCTCGCGGTTTGTGAGATCGAGTCCCGTGTGGGGGCTCTGCTCTGACAGCATGGAGCCTGCTTGGGATTCTCTCTCTGCCCCTCCCCTGCTCAAGCTCATGCTCTCTGTCTCAAAATAAATAAATAAACTTAAAAACAATTAAAAAAAGAAAGGGGCGCCTGGGTGGCTCAGTTGGTTAAGCGTCCGACTTCGGCTCAGGTCATGATCTCGCGGTCCGTGAGTTCGAGCCCTGCGTCGGGCTCTGTGCTGACAGCTCAGAGCCTGGAGCCTGCTTCAGATTCTGTGTCTCCCTCTCTCTCTGACCCTCCCCCGTTCATGTTCTGTCTCCCTCTGTCTCAAAAGTGAATAAACGTTAAAAAAAAAATTAAAAAAAAAAAAAGAAAGAATAAGAAAAAGAACACCCCCTACCCTTTACCCAGATTGGTAACATCAAAAATCACTTCTGATTACAAAAGGAGCAGTTTTCCTTAGTAAAAGTTCAGAAACACGTAAAGCACCAAGAAACAACCTCCCTTCTCTCCCTTCCTCGGGGTCACCATCTCTTGTGAGTTTGGAGCGTGTCCTTCCATACTTCTCCCTAGGCTCTGTGTTCGGGCGACGAGCCGGGGTAGCTGTCCCCGGGCCAGGAGTGCTGTGGGTAGGGAGTTCTGGGTCCGAGGACTCATTTCCACGCAGAGTTGGGGGCTGTGATTGCTCAGGGACAGGGAATGAAATGGGAAAGCAGGCTGCAGGTGACGACCAGGACAGGGCAGGTGAGGAGAGTGGGCGGTGCGAGCAGAGGGGTCCACGGCTGGGACCCCAGTGAGCCCGTCCTGAGCTGCAGGGGGTGCCCAGAGGCCTCTCTTCCCTTCCCGCCCTGTGTCGCCTGGAGTCCCTCCACTGCCACGATCACTGGAGGTCAGAGTTGAGGGGCCCCGTGGCAAACGACCCGTGGAACCATCCAGGCAAAGGCAAAGGGACAGCGTTCGTCCTGAGGGGGATGGCGAAGCCCCAGGGCTTGGTTTGATGACTGCAACCCCAACCTGGGAGCCAGGCCTCAAGGGACGGCCACCTCCACTCTGCCCACTGGTCCCCCCACGTAGGGGGCCGCGGGATGACCGGGCTGGTCCTGGAGGCCCCTGACAGCTGTGCTGTTTCCCCAGCTCCCTGGTCAGCTTGATGGAAACGTTCAACGAGAAGGCAGAGCAGCTGGTGGAGATTCTGGAGGCCAAGGCGGATGGGCAGACCCCGGTGTCCATGCAGGACATGCTGACCTGCACCACCATGGACATCCTGGCCAAGGTGACCGGAGCACGGCGGGCCCCGGGAGGGGGCGGTGCCACCCGGGGCCCACCACTGCTCCTCCCTCTGTCTTCCCTTTCCTTGCCCTCGCCCTCCCGCCTGCTCCCCCAGCATCGGCCCCTTCTCTGGGTGGGGAGCCCCCTGTCTCCTCGAACATTCGAGACCACAACAACAAATGCACTCTCTAGACACCGGACGCCAAAAGGTGTGGCGACCGGCCTGTGTCTGGTCAGTGGCAGGAGCAGGATTGGGTCTCAGGGCTGCCTGGCTCCCGGCTCGAAGCCTACCTCCCCCTCCGCGCCTGCCCTGGGTCTGGCTTGGCTCTGCACCTGGCAGGCTCAGCGGTGGCCCAGGGACCCCCAGCACGGTTAGGCAGCCCCGGCGGCTGGAGTGCAGGCACAGTGAGTCATTGTCGCTCTACAGCTCACTGGGAGGCTGGGTGCAGAGGGGCCACCAAGGAAGGCTGCATTTCAGGGCAAATGCATTTTGTCGTGGAAGGAAGCCAAGGGTGGTGGGGTGGCTACTGTGTGCTCGTAGTCGTCACTGCATCCCACGGGGTTGGAGTCGTCGTGGGTCAGGGCCCATGCTGCCTGGGTCTCTAGCTGAACGGCCCCAGGCTCCGTGCTGGGTCTTCCAGTCTTCCCCCCCCCCCCCCCCCCCCCCCCCCGGGATGACCTCGGCCCCCTCTCTCCCCCAGGCAGCTTTTGGGATGGAGACAGGCATGCTGCTGGGCGCCCAGAAGCCTCTGTCCCGGAAGGTGAAACTGATCCTGGAGGGCATCACTGCATCTCGAAACACTCTGGCGAAGGTAACATCTCCACACCCCCTCCGAGGACCAGCCACCATAGCTCTGTGCTAATTTGCCAGAGCACCTCCTCCAGGGACCTTTTTCCAGAATGGGTTTGGAGTTCCAGTGTGACCCAAGTGACTTCCGCATCAGTTAGGATCTGCGTAGATCGCCGCAAGGAGAGATTCAAACTCAAGGTGGTTTGAGTAAATCAGGAGTCCGTCTTTCTCTCACATAAAATGACCCCGAGGCAGGCAATCCAGGACGGCTGCGATAGCGCCACAATGTCACATGTTTGTGGAATTTTCTAGCTTTCTGTTCCACTGTCCCCAGCACATCACCTCATTGTTATAAGATGGCTGCGGCAGCTCCAGCCATCACTTCCTTGTTCCAGGCATGAAGGAGGGAGAAGGGAGAAAGGTGGTACTCGAATGGATTCCCAGACGGATGCCCAGGGCCCTTTCCTGTTCCCTGGGACTTCAGCCTCTGGGCTTGGAGCCCCCTGATGCCACCCCATCTTTTTCAGCAGTTGATTCCCTCTGGCCGTGGCGTCCTCCTTCCACGCGGTCCTAGCCACTGCCCCGTTCAGGGGTCCCTTCTTACTTTCCGGTGCGATGTGGATCTTTCAAGGCATCTTTCCCATCCTATCTAGGGATTTGGAGCAGGAAGGGGAAGTCGATGCTTAGGCTCAGCCTGCCACCTTGGTCTAGTCTCCTTGGCTGCTTTATCTTTTCTAGAATTTTCTCACAATCTTCCCACCTCCCAGCTTGCCAGTGCTGCGGTGGGTCTCTAAAGTCGTTTCGGAGCAGGGGGAGCGGGAGAGGGAGACGCGCGTGCTCGGTTGGCGCCCTGAGCGGGAGCTCTCTCGTTCAGTTCATGCCAGGGAAGTGGAAGAAACTCCGAGAGATCCGGGAAAGCGTTCGCTTCCTGCGCCAGGTTGGCAAGGACTGGGTCCAGCGCCGCCGGGAGGCCCTGAAGCGGGGGGAGGACGTCCCCGCCGACATCCTCACACAGATCCTCAAAGGTTCGAGGGCGCCCGCAGGGGCCTTGGGAGGGCCGGGCATCAGGGTGCCACCCGTCAGGGTGACTGATCACCCCTGACTCCAGGTCTGGCTTCTGGGGAGAAGGGCATTTGGTTCTCTGCTGAGCTATGGGGAAAGGGGCCGAGGGGTGTGAGTGTCACCCTGACACCCTCCTTGTCTTCCAGCTGAAGAGGGGGCCCAGGACGATGAGATCCTGCTGGACAACTTCGTCACCTTCTTCATTGCTGGTTGGTAGCTCCAGTGGCGGCCGGGGGCTCGGGGCTTTGCAGAAACGGTGGGAACCAGGCATCCCCTAAGCTCTGACTCTGGGAGAGTTCTCGGGCTGTCTGAGCAGCAAAGTTCTGCCGCAGAATGGAAGGGCTGGGATAGAGGAACAGAAGGCCTCTCTCTGCTCAAGGAGGTCCAGGAGGCCCCCTCGGCGGCCGCTGACCTGGCAACGCAGGTGGCAACTGTGACGGGTCGTGACACTGTCTTTTGGGGCTCAGGAGAGGTTGACCGTGTGCACTCAAGGCTCCATCCCGCTCAGAATTTGTGGGGCAGAGGCCTTTATTAGACCAGCGCAAAAAGACACCCCAAGCAACTTCATTCCTTTGCTCGTGAGCTATTTCTTGAGCATCTTTCTTTATCTAGAAAACTCCTCCTTCGGCGATCCCTTGAGTGCCTCCTCCTCCGGAAAGCCCTCAGTGATTGCCCAACTGCATCGGGCTCCCAGTTCGGAGCTCTGCATGGTGTCCAGAGCTCTTCTCTGCCCCCAGGACTCACAGGGTTACTCCACGGACTTATCTGTGGCGATTCTAGAAGGTTCACTTTCCTCACCGGGTTGCACGCTCGGTGTAAGCCAGGGGTTATGCCCTGCTCCCTGTGTGTTCGCGGGGTCCAGTGCAGCACGGATGCGTACAGAGCGGATGAAATGAGTGAACAAATGCACAAACGCTGGGCACAAAAGACAGAGGCGGGCGGACAAGACGAGGGACAGTTCATGGTCTGAGGGTGGAGGTGGACAGACAGAATGAATTGGGGATTTTGCTGGCCAGTGGTTTTTCGGAGGCGGGTGCATGCACCCCTGCAAGATGAAAGAGGAGGAAGGCTGTCCTGAGCGGGGATTGGGGGTGGAAGAGGGCCCTCCCAGTGTGGAGCACTGTGTGCACAGATACCCCGGGAGCCCCAGAGCGATGTCCGAGTTGGAGCAGGACTTCAGGGCACTGTTCCCTGCACTTGGCAAAATGCTTGCTGAACGGACGATGGCTGGCCTCATCCTGCAAGCCAGGAACCCAGGTGTTCCTCCTGGGATGTGGCTTCTCCACAGGCCGGCTCTGTGGCCTGGGCCTCAGTTTCCTCATCTCTAAAATGGGGGCCTGGAAGGTGCTCCCCAGACTTCCCTCCAGCGCTCCAATGAGGGTTTAATGATCTCCCTCTAACCTCATGGCCCACCCCCGCACCTTGCATCCAGACACCGTGGGGAGCAGTGCGGGACGGCAGGCAGCCTCACTTCCCAGCACCCACTTACTGAAAGGTGTAGGCCCTGCTCTCGAGCCCAGGAGGCCCCGGGCCCCTTGGCTGGCGGTGGGTGCCACCTGGTAAAACCACTTACCCCTTCAGAGGAAATGCACGTAACTCAGGTGGTCCCCTCCCGGGCCAGCCGGGGGGTTTGGACTTGACCGGATGCTGCCAGAACTCAGGAGTGGCCTTCCCGCTCCTGCACACCCCCTGCCCTCTCAGGGGAAGCCACCCACTGCTCTATTCCTCGAAGCCACAAGTACAACCTCTCCAGGCCTCAAGGGTGGCGCCCACCGCCTGGGGACAACACCGGCCGTGGGCTGGACTTGAGCCCCAGGTCCTATCCTGTGGCTAAGAGACTCGACTCTCAGCCTCAGTTTTGTCTTCTACAAAATGGGATGAATACCCCTCCAGGCCAGGCAAAGCTCAAGGATGGTTGAAGGAAGGAGTGTGAAATCCGGATGCGTGCGGGCAAATGCTGTTTATTGGATGACACTGGCTGGCACAGGGGACGTGGACGGGGGCAGCCTGTCTCCTTCATCTCTGTATACCCGGCTCAGCTGCAGGGCGCAGAAGTGAGGGCCTGAACTGCCACCACGGGCTCAGGGGCTCAGAGGCGGGTGGGCTGGGCCAGCAGCAGCCCCGCAGTCCCGTGTGGAGCCCTACTCTCCTTTCCCGCAGGCCACGAGACCTCTGCCAATCATCTGGCATTCACGGTGATGGAGCTGTCTCGCCAGCCTGAGATCTTGGCAAGGTA
Source organism: Panthera uncia (assembly GCF_023721935.1). Lineage (NCBI taxonomy): Eukaryota > Metazoa > Chordata > Mammalia > Carnivora > Felidae > Panthera > Panthera uncia. Next base: position 49,405 of record NW_026059290.1, on the reverse strand, counting down.
TGGAGCGGGGAAGCTCGGGGGGTGGGGATAGTGACTCCCCCTGAAGCTGGTGAAGGGATTGTCTTGATGTCTTGTTCCTGGAAGACAACCTGCTCCGGCCCCCCACGGCCGAGCCCCCTCCGATGTGTCCTGCTTCTCTTCACCCCAGGCCCTTTGCACATGCCAGTCCCTCTTCCGGACGCTCCTCTCCCTGCTTTTCTCCTGGAGAACTCTGTCCACCCCCGCAGAAGCCTTCTCATGCCCCTAAAGTAGCCATTCTGCGTTTTCCCCTCCCAGGCTCCTCCCAGCCCATGAATGCATTTCCTCCTGGGACCATTTGCTTGGAGTCTATTTCGGTCATGAAGCTAGAAGCGAGGGACCGTGGTTCTTTTTCCCTCCCCATGCTGCGTTCAGCGCCTGGCTGGCACTGAGGACCCAGCAGAAGTCCAACTAAGTGCTGTAGGAGGGCTTGTCCTCAGCTGGCGAGACAGAGGAGGGGTGCCCGGGAAATGGCATTTGAGCTGGGCCACTGGTTTCCTTGAATACAAACAGTGAAAGCACTCGGAAAGCCCCAACAGGCATGGGGGTGGGAGCTCGGGATGGGGGGCAAGCCTTGATTACAGTTCTTAATCAGCAGCGTACAAGGGCGGAGGTGAACGGTTGCTTCAGAATATAAAATAGTTGATTGGGGTTTTAAATAGATATATTACAGTAAGGTGGTCATTACCAAAGTTTGGAAAAAGCCGAAAAGTTGAAATAATAGTAATAATAATGTAGTAATAATTCCACCACAGGGCCCCACCCCCGGGAGGCAGTTCATGATCAACCACTGAATTTCACTGTATTTTATCACATCTCCTCTTCTCCCAGCCCACTCTTTTTTTTATATTGTCGACACACACACAAACACACACACAAAACTTGCCATTTAAAATTTTTTTTTTAACATTTATTTATTTTTGAGACAGAGAGAAACAGAGCATGAATGTGGGAGGGTCAGAGAGAGAGGGAGACACAGAATCCGAAACAGGTTCCAGGCCCTGAGCTGTCAGCACAGAGCCCGACGTGGGGCTCGAACTCACGGACCGTGAGATCATGACCTGAGCCGAAGTCGGCCGCTTAACCGACTGAGCCACCCAGGCGCCCCACAAAACTTGCCATTTTGACCATTTTTTAAAAACATTTTTGCCTGACAACCCCAATAATTTTTTGTAAGGTCATGTGTCCCCTCACCTTTTATCTTATTTTTTAACAAAGTTTATTGATTTATTTTGAGAGAGAGAGGGAGAGAAAGAGAGAGGGAGGAGCAGAGAGAAGGAGAGAGAATCTCAAGTAGGTTCCGCACGGTCAGCACAGAGCCCAACGCGGCCTCCATCTGATGGTTCATGAGATCATGACATGAGCCGAAATCGAGAGTCAGACGCTGAACCGACTGCGTCACCCAGGCGCCCCTATTCTGATCATTTAAGAAATTATTTTTAATGTTTGTTTACTTTTGAAAGAGACTGCAAGTAGGAAGGGGCAGAGAGAGAGGGAGACAGATCCGAAGCAGGCTCCAGGCCGCGAGCTGTCCGCACGGAGCCCGACGCGGGGCTCGAGCTCACAAACCGTGAGATCACGACCTGAGCCGAAGTCGGACGCTGAACCGACTGAGCCACCCAGGCATCTCTCTTCTGGCCATTTTTATTTTTTTTATTAAAAAAAAATTTTTTTTAACGTTTATTTATTTTTGAGACAGAGAGAGACAGAGCATGAACGGGGGAGGGTCAGAGAGAGAGGGAGACACAGAATCGGAAACAGGCTCCAGGCTCCGAGCTGTCAGCACAGAGCCCGACGCGGGGCTCGAACTCACGGACCGTGAGATCATGACCTGAGCCGAAGTCGGCCACCCAACCGACTGAGCCACCCAGGTGCCCCTCTTCTGGCCACTTTTATTTTTTTTATTTAAAAAAAATTTTTTTTAATGTTTATTTATTTTTGAGACAGAGAGAGACAGAGCATGAACGGGGGAGGGTCAGAGAGAGAGGGAGACACAGAATCTGAAACAGGCTCCAGGCTCCGAGCTGTCAGCCCAGAGCCCGACGCGGGGCTCGAACTCACGGACCGCGAGATCATGACCTGAGCCGAAGTCGGCCGCTTAACTGACTGAGCCACCCAGGCGCCCCTCTTCTGGCCATTTTTAAGCGCACAGTTCGGTGGCATCACGCACCTTCACGCTGCTCTGCAGTCATCGCCACCCCCATCCCAGAACCTCCCATCACTGCCAACTGAAACTGTCCCCGTGAAACACCAGCCCCCCCCCCCCTGGGGACACCACCCCCCCCCCCCGCCATACTCCTCTCTGTCTCTCCGGATTTAACTCCTCGAGGGACCTCATATGATTGGAATCATTCGGTAATTGACCTTTCCGTCTGGCTTGTGTCACTTAGCGTAATGTCTCGAAGGTTCATCCAGCAGGTGTCAGAACTTCCTTCCTTTTTAAGGCTGCATAGCGGTCCGTCGTCCGGATGCCCCACATTTTGTTCCCCGACGCGGCTGTTGAGGGTCGCTCGGGTGGCTTCCACCCTGTGACTCCTGTGAATAACGCTGCCATGAACTTGGGTGTGCTAGTATCTGCGAGAGCCTACTTTCGCTGTGGGGGCGTATAGACCTCCAGAGAAATTGCTGGAGCGCATGGTAATTCCCCATTTCGGTTTCTGCACACCGTTTTACATTGCCACCATGGGGACACGAGGGCGATGCTTTCTGCACATCCTTGCCAACACCTGTGGCTTTCTGCCTCTGCATTACAGCCTTCCGAACGGGCGTGAAGTGGTCCGAATCCACTCTCAGGCCTGCGTCCGAGCCTCACCGCGCACATCTTAAGGCTCACTCAGCCGGCGTCCCCGCGAGGCTCATTCTGTTTCCGGCTGTTGGCTGCCGTGAACCAGGCTGCGGTGCAAAGACCTTGTTCTGTGCATTTATTGCCTGCGGCCGGTTCCGAGCGGCGAACAGGGAAGGGGGGAGACTGTAAGGCCCTGAAACAGAATTCCCAACTGCTTGGGCATCTTGCTTTGGACGTGATGGTTCCTGGATGTCTTCAACGATGAAGCAGGGGGGCCGTGGGAGGAGGGTTGGCGGGGGAGGGGAGCTCCGGGCCGCTCTCTTCGCGCTTCCTTCCCTTCCTCCTTCTAAAGACTAATAGGGGGCAGTCGCTCCTTGGGGACGAGCTTGTCTTTGTCTGACCCGACAGGCTGCAGGCCGAGGTGGACGAGGTCATCGGTTCTAAGAGGCACCTTGACTGTGACGACCTGGGGAGGCTGCAGTATCTGTCCCAGGTGTGGGGGCAGGAGAGAAGCTTCTGGGCACGTGTGGGTGGTTCGTCAAGCCAGGCCTGCTGCCCCCCTGAACCATTTCCCGTGGGTGTTCTCTAACTTCACCGCCCGTGAGAACGTCCCTGGAGACTGAAAATCAGTCCCGTGAGCACCTGCCCCAGACCAATGACATCAGAGTCGCTGGGGCGGGACCGGGCTCTGGTGCTGTAGTTCGGCCAGAGCCCGGAACCTCCTTCTCCTTTGGGGCCTCAGTTCCTCCTTCCGCGAGAGCAGGGGTTGGACAAGAACATGAGGCTAACTTTGCAGGGGGTCTGGGACCCAGTCCTGGACGTGGGTGCGCAGTCAGCACTGCGAGCGGGAGACGAGGGTGGGTCTGGGGCACGCCGCCGGCACGTTCTGTGGGGTCTCTGACGTCTCTCCTCGTCTCCCCACGTGGCTTCTGTAGGTTCTGAAAGAGTCGCTGAGGCTGTACCCGCCAGCGTGGGGCACCTTTCGCCTGCTGGAGGAGGAGACCTTGATCGATGGGGTCCGAGTCCCCGGCAACACCCCGCTCCTGGTGCGTACGGGCCCTCTCTGCCCTCCCCCGGGGTGGCCAAGCCTTGAGGTCGGGACATCCGTGGCCCCGTTGTCGCCACTGGGGTCTGTCATGAGCTTCACCGTAACCGCGTGAGGACTTTCTTCCTTTTCACCCTATCCAGTGTGAGGTTACAGCAGGCGATTCTGGAAGGGAGGCGCCCTGTGTACATCTGAGGGTGCTGAGGCTCAGAGAGGTTGGGTCACTTTCCTGAGGTCACACAGCCGGCAGGCAGTGCCCCGTTTCACAGCTGACCCCTCTCCCGCCTCCCCCCACGGAGGTTGACTATTCTCCCCCACCTCTCCTTTTTTGCCGTTTACACGCTCACTCATTTGTTCCCTCATCAGGTGTCCCTTCATGCACCATGACCTCTCAGAAACCCACCCCCAAACTAGAACTCTGTCACTGTCCTGCTTCTCCGGAAGCAACCACTGTCCTGAATTTTGTGCTTACTAACCTCTCGCCTTTCCGTGTGTGTGTGTGTGTGTGTGTGTGTGGACATGTGTCCATCCACATGATAATATGTCCTGGGATTGCTTTGGGACGGCGGGCCCTCACTTCTCTGCCGTGTGTAGACTGCCACCCCGTTATCCATTCTGGGTCAGCAGGCATCTCTGGGGGCTGCCCGATTCCCTGCTCTCCCGGGCACCACGGCTGCCACTCCTGCCCGTGTGGCAGATGCACTGTGCACACGGGGGCGGGAGGGCTGTGTTGTGGGGCATCTCAACGTTCGACTCGGTAAACCAGCGCCAAAGTGTTTTCCAGAACACCCATGCCAACCCAGACGCCCACTAGCTCTGTTCCGTATCCTCCCCGACGCCGACTGTGGTCCGGCTTCTTGGTTTTGCCAATCAAATAAGTGCAAGGAAGGTGTTTCCCTGTGGTCTTGATTTGCAGTTTCCTGGTTACTAGTGAGGCTTGCGGTGCTGTTATCTCAACGCTGTGCAGAGCTCTCTGTAAAAGTTCATTTAAACAAATTTTTTTAATGTTTATCTATTTCTGAGAGAGACAGTGCAAGTGGGGGAGGGGCAGAGAAAGAGAGAGGGAGACATAGAATCCAAAGCAGGCTCCAGGCTCCAAGCTGTCAGCACGGAGCCTGATGCGGGGCTCAAACTCATGAATCATGAGATCGTGACCTGAGCCGAAGTCGGACGCTTAACCGGCTGAGTCTCCCCGGTGCCCCCCTCTCTGTAAAAACTCATATATTAATCCTTTGTCAGGTATGCGTGTTGCAAATGTCATCTTTAGACTTGTGGCCTCTCTTTGTTAAAGTGTTTTCCATGATCCAAAGTTCTTAATTTTTCAGGAGTCTGTTCTCTTGTTTTGTCTTAGGGAACCCCGCCCCCACTCCATCATGAGCTCAGCATAGTCACTTACATCATCTTCTGGCAATATCACAATTTTCTTTTTCAAGTTAAGTCCCTATCTACGTGGAACTGAATTTGTGTATAGCGTGAGGTAGGGATCTGTATTCGTTTTCTGGGGCTGCTATTACAAAGCACCACAGAAGGGGGCGCTTCGCAGTGGAAATGTACTGTCTCACAGTCCTGGAGGCTGGAAGTCCAAGATCAAGGTGTCTGCAAGGCTGATTTCTCCTGAGGCCCCTCTCCTTGGCTTGTAGATGGCCGTCTTCTTGCCTGTCCTCACAGGGTATCTCCTCTGTGCGTGTCTGTGTCCTAATCTCCTCTTCTCATAAGGACACCAGTCATCCTGGAGTAGGGTCCACCCCAATGACTTCATTATAACTTGCCACTTTTTTATTTTTTTAAAAATTAAAAAAAAAAATTTTTTTTTGAGAGAGAGAGACACACACACAGAGAATCTGAAGCAGACTCCAGGCTCTGAGCTGTCAGCACAGAGCCAGCCACAGGGCTCGACCTCATGAAACATGAGATTATGACCTGAACTGAAGTTGGATGCTTAACCCACTGAGCCTTCCAGGTGCCCCAACTGTCACTTTAAAGAGACTATCTCCAAATACAGTCACATTCTGTGGCTAAGACTTTAAGATAAGGATTTTAAGGGGACAAAATTCACCCTTCCCCAGGACCTGATTTTTACTTTTACAGAGGAAAACAACATGTTCTGGTTCTATCTATTTGGGCAGCCCTCTCCCCCCTCGAAGCCCTGGCTTTCCCAGGGCTCGGCCACGCCTTCTCCAGCGTGTATCAAAGCTTCATGATATGTGGGTCTTTATTCTGCGTATCTACTCTTTTTTTTTTTTTCTAACACCCCAGCACCAATACCACCTGCCTGAATGACCCAGGTGGTGGTTTAGAATGCCTTTATATCTGGCTGAGCAGGCAGGTGGCCATGTGGGCCTTGAGTGGGCAGATCCCAGCTCCAATCCCACCCCGCTCTGGCAGGCTGGGTCACCTCTGGGCCTCAGTGCCCTCCTCATAAGCTGGGGTGATGATACCTGAGTCACAGTTTACTGGGATGAGTTGAAGAACAATGGTCATCACATGTCTGGTAAATATCCCTGGCACACAGTAGGTGCCCTTTGCTGACCTCGGACACCTCTCCACCTTATTATGCTCCCACGGTTCTGGGCCCTCCCTCTGCTCTGGCTGCCCTGTACTCTCAGCCCAGAGAACCAGCCGCAGAGCGGGCTCAGGGAACTCTTTGGTGCAGCAGTAATGAGACCGGGGTCGGCACCCAGGGCACCAGTTATAGGGGGCACGTATGGCCCACAGAGGCCAGGGGCACAGAACACTGCCCTCAGTCGGGAGGCAACTCGGTGCGTATCATAAGGCCAGTGGGGCCTGCGCTCCTTTCCCTCCCCCCTCTTCCCCCCCCCCCAACCCCGCCGCAGAAACAACCTTGTGCTGAAAAGGAACTTTGAATGACAGCTTTTAGAGATCTTGAGGAAGATGCTCTCGAAGCAGACCTGAGTTTGAATCTGTTTTGCCACTTGCTTGCCCAGTGACTTCAGGCAAGCCACGAACCTCTCTGAGCCTCAGCTTTCCCATCTGTAAAATAGGGATAACTGTAGGCCCCCTGTAGCACGGGGGTAGGCACCCCCGCATAGGATGAGGTACACACCCAGCTGGTCCTTGTCGGCACACTGGGCTGTCCCTCCCCTTGTCTTGGACACTTGCCAGGAGCCAGTGGAACCCCACACTGGCCCAGATGGGCGGGTGGAGTAGGGGGGGCCACTCTGCTCTTGGTCACCCCATTGGGCGATCACAGTGGATCAGGGAGGTGTGAGGGTGCCTATCCTTGGAACCAGAGACAAGCAGTTCCTCCCCCCGCAGTTCAGCACCTACGTCATGGGGCGTATGGACACATACTTTGAGGACCCACTGACTTTCAACCCCGATCGCTTCAGCCCCAAAGCACCGAAGTAAGTCCCTCTTCAAGCTGTGTGCGAGTGGAGGCCTGGTGGGAGAAGGACGGTCCCAGTGACCTGCGGGCTGGACTGCCTATGACCCCTGAGCCCACATGGCCTTCCAGATCACTGTGAGGAAGTTGCCATCCCCACTCCGCCCCCTTTTGTGGGGAGGAAATCACAGCTCAGAGAGGTAAGGTAACTTGCCCAAAGATGCACAGCCAGTAGCTGCAGAGCTGGGGTTTGAGCCCAGCTCAGGCTGGTTTTAACACCCAGACTTATAACCAGTCCCTTATATTGGGAAGCTCTGGGACTCGGGCCAGGGGCTGCACCTCCCCCTGCCTTGATGGTCCTGAGAAATGGGAACACTGATGGCTCCCCCTGAAGGCTGCGTTGGGGGCAAATGCCTTAAACTACAGTGGGACGTGGCGGGGGGGGGGAGCCAGGCCCCAGGGACCGACCACCTGCATCCAGACCTAGCCTCTGCCCAGAACTGGACGTGTGACGGCCGAGTATAGAAGTGGCAGAGAAGCCGGGGGGGGGGGGGGGTTGCTTTGGCTCTCCGAGCCTCAGTCCCTCCAGCTGTGAACTGGGGATAATAACAGCCCCTTCTGGAAAGCGCCAGAGGAGGATAAAATGACAAAATGCTGACGCAGAGCTTGACAGAGCCAGCCCTGGATGTGTTCAGTGGGTGCAAAATCCAATCGTGGCCCCAAGCCATGCATCCGCAAGGGATGGGTTTGTCACCCGCTGGGCAGGACTGTCACGGGGCCGCCTCCTCCTGACAGCCCTCTCCCCGCAGGCCGAGGTTCACCTACTTCCCCTTCTCTCTGGGCCCCCGCTCCTGCATCGGACAGCAGTTTGCTCAGGTAGGAGGCCAGGGCTGGGTGGGGTCTCACCCTGGGGCCAGGAGGCCTGGCAGAGCCGGGCTCTGGGACCCGGGGGCGGGGCGCCCGCCGGGGTGAGGGAGGGCCGGGCCAGCCGGGGCCCCGCCCACCGGCTGCCTTCCGGCCGCGTGCCTCCCGCCCCTCCCCACCTCTGCACGCAGATGGAGGTGAAGGTGGTCATGGCCAAGCTGCTGCAGAGGCTCGAGTTCCGGCTGGTGCCTGGACAGCGATACGGGCTGCAGGAGCAGGCCACGCTCAAGCCGCTCGACCCTGTGCTGTGCACTCTGCGGCCCCGGGGCTGGCAGCCCGCACCCCCGCCACCCTGCTGAGCGGGCCTGGGGTGGATGGGACTCCTCTGGCAAGGGCCGCACCCACACTCCTCTGCAACCCCGCTGCCATCCACCCTGTTCTCCTGTCCCCTTCCTCAGGGGCACCCTCCACGCTGGCTCCCAGCGGGCCCCCCTGCCAATCACCACCTGCTTTCCTCCTCCCCCCCCCCCCCCCCCCTTAAGCCCCCCGCCCAGTGCTAACTCCCCCCCCTTCCTGGCCCGCCCCCCCCTCCCCCCGCCCCGAACCTAACTCCCAGCTGCGCCCCAGATGTGCTATCTCTTACCCCCACCTCCCTGCACAGGCCACTCCCCCTGCCACACACCCTAACTCTTGCTCACTTCCTAAAACCCTCTTCAGGTGTCACCTCTTCCAGGAAGCCCTCCCTGCCGCCCCCCCCACCCCCGGCGGGGCCAGGGGCCCCTCCTCTGTGCTCCCTTGGTCACCTGTGCTACCTCTAACACCACACTGACCACACTGTATTGTGAGTGTCCTTTGATGTGACCAGCTGCCCTGCCAGGCTGTGAGTGCCTCGTGGGCCAGGTCTGTGTATGATTCGTCTCCGAGCCGCCCTGGCCTGGCACAGAGCCGATGCTCAAATAAATATGTGTTGACTGCATGAATGAATGGCCGGACCGGGCCAGAGCGCTCTGGCCTCAGTTTGCGCATCTGTAAAATGAGACCAATATCGAGACTGGTCTAAGGGCTAGTGCAGCTCCGGAAGCTTCCCTTGAAGGTGCCCAGATGGTGCCGTCTCGGGAGAAGGCTGCCCAGGTTACCAGGAGGGCTCTATGTTAGTAGAAGCCAGTTCCCTGTGTTATGTGCAAGGCCACGTTCCTGGGTGTGGTGTGAGGTTGGGATTACAGACGGGGTTTTGAGAGCTCGATCTGACAGGGTCAGGGCCCTGGGGCCCATGTGGTCTAGTCTACTCCCAACAAGGGTGCTGGGGCCCCCAGAGGGCCTCACACAGGCCAGAGCCCCCGGGGCCTCTCTTGGGGACCGCTTGGTGGACCTGAGCGCCTGGACGCCCGGCCTCACCCCTGCTGGCTTCCTCTGCACCTTCTGGCACAGTGCTTCCCCTCCCGACCTGGTCGGAGGAAGCCTGTGGGCCCAGCCCCAGGAGGTGAGACTGGAACCCCGACAGTGGTAGGTGGGTGAAGGTGCCCTTCGTTCCTCCCCCGGGGCCTAGAGGTGGCCAAGGGCAATAGGTACTGGGCTAGCCATGTCCTCTGGGCCCATCCAAGGAAAAGGACCCCCTGAGTTTCTCCCTCAGTACTTGGGAGCCTGTCTTCCTGCAGAGAAAACAACACGCCTATGCCCACTGCCTGGGGTAAACGCCCTGGAAAGGTCCGCTCTCCATAGCAGGAGGGGAATGGAATGGAGTTGGGCCAGCCCTCGCTTTGCCTCAGCTCCTCCTCAGTCCTTGAGCAGTCTGGAGCTGAGGGATCTTCCGATTTAGCAGAAGAGGAAGCTGAGGCTCAGGGGAGGAAGTGACAGGCTCAGGGAGGTGGGGATACTGAGCCCGTTCCTCTCCCCAGCCCAGGTGGGTCAAGGGAACTGGCGTCTGCAGTCTGTCCTGAGCCTCTGGGCAGAGCGCCCAGCCTCCAGGATGCCTCTGTGGCCGCAGGTTCCTTGTAGAGTGAGAGTCCCGCTCGCCTAGTTCTCTGCCCAAACCGAGCACTGGGCGGGGGGCCTCGATCGAACTGCACTCCCACCCTCCCTCCCCTTTCCAGTCCCATGTCTGGGCGGGGGAGGGGGCTCAGAATGTCCCGTGGCTCTCAGAACCCGTGTGCCTGGGCTCTGCCTCCAGCTGTGTGGCCAGACCCGCCCCTTGATGGTCTCTGCCCAGCTCCCTCCCACGGCCCCCCAAATGCCGCTGTTTCCTCTTGCCTCGTCCCTGGGCCTTCAGCCTTGCACTGCTCCCAGGGACCTGCCCTGCCTGGACCACTACCCCCCACCCTCTGCAGCTTCTCTTTGAGGCTCACCAGCCCCCTCTGGAGCTCTCCAACGGCCCCACAGCAGCCCCACAGCCCCTAGGCACCCCCACCAGCCCCCCAGTCTCCACCAGCACCCCCTACTCCATGCCCTGCGCTTCCTGCCATGGCTGGGCCTGGCCCCCACAGGACAGAACCTCCTCCGCTGTCCATCTAAAAGGCCCACAGGCTACCAAGGCTTAGCATTCCAGGAGCGTGACCTGGCATTGCCTGGAGGGGTCTGGAGGGGTCAGCTCCCTCTGGAAACTTCCAGCTGCCTTTACCATCATCTGACTTAGCAGCTACTTATCCACTGCTGAGCCTGAGTCTTCACATCGTCATTTCTTCAAATCCTCTTGAGTATGGCCCATTTCACAGATGAGAAAGGCAAGGTCACGACACAGAGCAGGGCCATAGTGGAGTCAGGACTCAAACCTGACTTCCACCTGCTCAACAAGCCCTGTCACCAAAGGCCTGGGCTGGCCTCCGAGCACTGGAAACCCAGGGTGGGAGGCCTGAGGTGAGTGGGAAGAGCCTGGACCCCCCCCCCCCCGCCCCCGGCCCTTCTCTGCTGTCGTTGCCTGTGGGTTAGTGCGCCCATCCTGACCTTCCCGAGCCACTTCCTCCTCCATAAAATGGGCTTTTCATGAGAGAGAAGGTGGCTCTCAGGCCTGGCTGCCTAGATGAGTCACTTGGGCCAGCTGGATCTGCCTATGGGTTGGGACCCTGAAACTTCTCTTACGTCCCCTGGAAGACTCCAGTGTGCACAGGGATGGTGTCAACCCTGGGACTCAGGCAAGATGGATCGAATTGGAACCAAGCCCCTGCAGCCAGACCTCCTGGGGTCAGGTCCTACCTGACCTGTCACTGTTTGGGGGGGCTTGGGCCTCAATTTCCCCATCTGTAAGGAAGGACGGATGATAGGACCCACATCCTAAGATTGATGGGAGAATTAAGAGCATTCTGTATAGGTCGTACTTAGCATAGAGCCTGTCGCGACAGTGTTGCAGACCCGCCAGTAGTAATTGTCACTGGCGTCGGAATCTTTATGGCGGTAACCTCTAGGGAAGGAAGGGCTTTCCTGGGAGGCCAGGCAGTGCAGTTCCCAGAAGGGCCACACGGTGGCGCCCCGGCGCAGCGCTCCGGCCGGCGCGCCTGCGGGTGGCCGAGTGGGCGGTGCCTGCCCGCCCGGTCCCGCGGGGGAACCCGAGGCCCGGAGGGGGCGGGGCCGCGGCGAGGCAAGCCCGGCCTCCTGGGGGCGGGGTCGGGCCGGGAGGGCGCAAACCCCGGCGGGCCCAGGCGCGGATGGTTTGGAGCGTCCTCTGAGCCTTCGGGTGGAGGGGGGCAGGTGGGCGTCGCCATCCCCGTGTCACAGGTGGCGCCACCGAGGCACGGCGAGGCACGACAGCCGGGCGGGGGGGACGTTAGGGGGACTATCCCGCAGTGCCGCGATCGCTGGGTGGTTCCCCCTCACCTCTCCTGGCGGTGGGCTGGATCCGGCGGTGGGACGCTGGCCGGCCCAGAGGGGGCAGCTTTGGCAAGAAAAGCCCAGTGGCGGGGAAGCGCACTAGGAGGACGGGCAGGGGTGCAGGGGGCTGCCTCCCGCCTGGGAGGGCTGGGGGATGCCTCCTGACCCCTCAGGGCTGAGCTGCTGTAACACTGAACACGCTCTTGGCTGAACCGAAGCCACCTCCAGTGTCCTCTGCCCCAGGGCCCTGGAGGCTGGTGATGAGGGGTCCTCGGGGTGGCTTGTGGCCCAGCCTTCGCTGGGGGTCGGCCTTGGGAGCCTCCAGAACTTGGGCTGGGGGTGAGAAGCTGTCCCAGCTGTGGGAGGTGGGAGGTTTTCTTCTCTGCACTGCACCTGAGGACAGGAGTCTGGCTCTGGAGTCACCTAGTGACCCTGCTGGGCCTCAGGGGCAGCCGACGTGAGTGGGCGGAGGGCCACAATTAGCCACCCACCTGGGCAGGTTAATGGGGTGTGGTGTCCTTTATACTGGTCCAGGGTTTGCTATACTGGTCCAGTGTATGTGTGTATTTCCTGGGTGATCAGTGACAGGGAGGATGGCCACCTGGAGGGGGACCTCAGGGCAGGGGCAAGAGGGGGCTCAAGCCAGCGGCTCTTCCCACATTTCAGCCCCTCTGCGGGGATGTTGTTTTCCTCTGGGGCAAGAATCCTGCATCCTAAACAGGCTTCCTGATGAGCGTGTGATGCAAAGGCGGTTCTCACCCCCCTGGGATGGATGACCTAAATCCACATGTCTGCCCAGACCTCACCCCTGGGCTCCAGACAGCCTTGGGCATCTCTGTCTGCAAGTCTATAAATAGCCCTAGGGGGAGGGGGCAGACACTAGGGGTATTTCTGGCAAGTGGGGGGAGACTTACTACTGGAGGGCCATTTCTCTGAATCAGGCCTGGGGTGGGTACAGATGGAGTGAAGGCCCTTCCTTGGCCTGGAGCTTTGGAAACATTTGTGCCTCCCAGAACACGTCCCCCTTGAACTTCCTCCTTGCTTAGGGAACCCTGTGGTCACCCTCTGGATGTTGCCTACCTTGGGTAGTCCCTGCCAGCGGGCCAGACCCAGGGCCAGTGAGGAAGAGTGGTCACCACCAGCGGGAGGCAGCCTGAGTAGCTGGGGGCAAGTCTGCAGGTCCCTGAGGGGGCACCCCAGAACCCCCTGCCTTAGGCAAGGCTCTACAGCAGCCCCCACACTGCCATGCCCAAGTCCCAGGCCTACCCCGGAAGAGGCTCCATGCGCCTCAAGACAGGCCAGGAGGGGCGTGGGGGGCACTGGGGCCTTCCGTGCAGGAGCCTGGCCCCCCAGGTGGGATGTGGAGGGTCCCTGGGTCAGTGCTGGGCAGGCAAGGGCAAAGGACGAGCCTCCCCTCCCTGCTCCCTCTCTCTGGTCCCAGCTTCTCTGCCGGTCTCAGTTTTGGGGGGCAGCAGGGGATGACGACAGCAACTTTGGTGGGGCTCTTCTAACCCCAGCCCACGGGGAGAGCCCTTATCTAAGCCCCTTGCATGGCCTGGGACCCCAGGTGAGGAGGAGTCCAAGGTATTAGCCACAATGACACTGATGATGCCACCAGCTCACCACTGAGCGCCCAGTGCAGTCGGCCCTGAGCCCACTGTACTGTAACTCTGGCCCCGAGAGGTGGGACCTCACTCTCCCTGGGGGCCTCCCCCCTGCTGTGAGCCCTGGAGCCTGAGGAGGAGGCCAGGGCATCCCCGGCAGCCCCACGCCTCACCCCAAGTGACAGTGACTCCTCGGCCTCCACCCAGAAGTGAGGGTGTTGCTCAAAGGACCCAGGGGCTGCCCACGCCCTCACCCTAGGGACACCCAGTGCGTCTGGACGGGCCCCTGAGCTTCTCTCCTGGCTGGGAGGCTGGGAGGCTTATCCAAGGCCTCCCAGGTGGCCTTCAGCTTAGGGGGCCTGGGCAGTGTGGGAGCCCCTGGGTGTGGGAAAGCAGCTCCCAGAGATGCATGGGAGTGGTACACACGGGTGCCCACTTGTGTCTCTCCCTCCATCGATCTCTGTGTTTCTGTGGTCTCTCTGTCACCGTGTATCTGTCTCTCCCGTGTGGGTCTCTGTCCACGTCTGTGTGTCTCAGGCTACATGTATTGGGGGCTGTGGGCTGTGTCCTGAGCTGTAAGGAAGTGTCTGTTTTAACCTCAGGCAGTGGACAGGCCTGGGAAGTATCGTGAGGCCTGTTGGTGCCAGGCCCTTGCAGCACAGCACAGCCTCGTCCTTCCCACGACCCCTGGGAGGCTAGATGGCCTGCCCAAGGTCACAGGCCCAGGACGTGTGGTCCACCCAGTGTGGACATCCGCTGTCCTTCCTCGGGTCGTAGCCACCAAAGTCCCAGGGGAAGCTCCTTGTTCAAAAGTTTCCTCCCGGGACGCCTGGGGGGCTCAGTCGGCTGAGCCACCGACTTCGGCTCAGGTCATGATCTCACAGTCCGTGGGTTCGAGCCCCGCGCTGGGCTCTGTGCTGACAGCTCGGAGCCTGGAGCCTGCTTCAGATTCTGTGTCTCCTTTGCCCTTCCCCTGCTCATGCTCTGTCTCTCTCTTTCAAAAATAAATAAACATTAGAAAAAATCTTTCCTGCCTCTGTTATGGGGGGGACCCAAGGCCCAGGAAGACCGGGTCTCCAGCAGGGAGGAGTTACTGGGGCTCCTGAGACCTAGCTGGTATCTGTGCAAATGGGGAGTGAACAGGTGCCAGCGGGCGGGACGTGGGCCTCCTCCCTGGCCCCACCAGGCTGGGGGGCCGCTCCTGCCTTTGGTGGGGCCGGCCCTGAAGCTCCTTTCCTGGGGCACCCTCCTTTCAGCAGCAGAGATGGCTGGCTGTGCAGTGTGGGGGCAGGTGGGGCGGGGGTGTAAGGCAGGGCCTGAAAGGGGCCCCGCTCAGAGCTGGACCCACTGATGCACAATAAATGTGCACCCCTTTTGCCCTGTTCCCCTTGAAGCAACCTGCACCCCTGCAGACTTCAGAGGCCCCATGAGCAGCCCGCCTGCGCCTCTCACCGGATCACCCACCACTGTCCCTTCCCACAGCGCCCCGACCACTTTGCCAGCCCTGTTTTCTGAGCTGCACCTGACCCGCCTCCTGCCTGGGCTGCCGGCTCACCCTCCAGGCGTCTGTCTGCATGACACTGCTCAAAGAGGTCCCCCTTGACCCTCATGCTTGCCCTGGCCACCCTGGCCCGCCTTTCCTGCACTCCCCCGCCCCCCTTGAACCTGTGCTCACATCTCGCTCAGGCAGTTGAACAAAGAGACAGACACTTGCTGTGAGCCCCAGGGGCTGGCCAGCACCATGCCAGGGACACAGACAGCTGGCTTCGAGGTCAGAGATACAGGACGTGCTCTCAGGAGCCAGAGGGCACACCCACATGTGTACACACCCCCCACAGGCGCATACACGCTCTTACACACGTACACAAGCTCACGGGGGCACATGCATGCCCCACGTGTTTACGCTCCCCTGCACGTGCACATACGTGCTCACCCAGGAATACGTGCACACTCATCCACACTCCCCTACGCTCTTCTACACCCCCCTACGCTCTTCCACACCCCCCTACACACACGTATGTGCTCCCATGCACATAGGTGCACACACACACGCTCACTTGTACCAACCCACACCTGTGATGCGCTTGCACATTCTCACATGCACACACTTTCCCCGCACACGTACCCACCACCATGCATGCCTGTGTGCACCCATGTGCATTGTCACACGCGTTTGCACACGTATGCAGCGGCCCAGAGCTGCTGCAGGGACCTCGGAGCAGAGAAACCAAGTTGTTTTTTTCCCCCAACACGTGTTCCCACCATAGAAAACAACAGGAAGGTACTTGGGGCCGGGGACAGGAAGGGGAGGTGGCCTGCACACAGGAGGTCGGCTCTGGCGGCTGGACACTGGGAGGCCTGTTTGGGTGGGACCCCGGGGCGGACGCACTGACGGCTGCGGGAGCAGGGGTGGGGGGGCAGGCGGACGGCCCCTCCGAGGCTTCTGGGCCCTGGTGCTCAGCCTCTCCATAGTATCCCATTTTGGGATGAGAAACCGAGGCGAGGGTCAGCTTGTCCCAGTCGCCGAGGGCGGCTGGCAGAGTGGCATCCAACCCAGGCCCTGTGACACTGACAGGGTGCTCCTCCCGGCCCTGGTCCTGCAGTGCACCCGGCAGTGGCCGAGGTGAGGGGCTCTGTCTAGGGCGCCAGGTGGCTTGGGGGGGGGGCTCTTGCTGTAGCACCACTGTGTGTCCAGCACTGGGCACACCCGTGCCACCCTGGACCGGGCAACTGGCAGTCTCGAGGGGTGCCCTGAGGTGAGTTCGCGTGTGCTTCTCTGTCGACCCAGCTCATCCCAGGGAGCCCAGAGCAGGTGCTGCAGGAGACAAGACTCGAGCGTGGCCCCATGGGACCAGGCACGCCTCGCGGGTTCCCCCTGCCCCCAGCCTGGCCCAGGGCCAAGTACATAGGAGGTGCTCGTAAATGCTCTGCTGATGTGGAAATAGAGGCACAGAGAGGGGCCAGGACCTGCGCAAGGCCACACAGCAGAGCAGGTCTGACCCCGCCCGGGGTAGGGGGGGACAGCTGAGTGCTGAGTGGAGGGCTTGCAGGTGGGTTCCAGCGCCCCCCCCCCCGGCCCCGCCCCTCCCTGGGGATGTCGCTGCCACCTGCGGAGATTTGGTGGCCCTGTCTCCATCAGTCCTCAAACCCTGGCAGGTGAGACTCCTCCCACTTAGCAGGTGGGGAGCCCTGAGGCCCTCTCCTCTCCTCCCCTCTCCTTGCTGACTTGCATCAGCTTCTTGCCCACACCCGCCCAAGGCACCGGGCCGCTGCCTTTCCATTCCCAGAGAGCTCACCTGGAGTTAGGAGGGGGGAGGGAGGAGGGGAAATCCTGGGGAGGAAGGGGTGGGACTGTGAGGTGCCAGAGACAGTTCCTCTTGCTTTTTTTTTTTGTCTTTTCTCACGTAAAAACCTCAGGAGGGACCCAGGATGGCCCCCAGTCCTGGTTTGCCTCTGATCGAGGGCTCCCAGGGTGCAGGTAGGACTTTCAGGGCTGAAGTAGGGAAACCAGCACAAGCTGGTCACCCTCGAGGGGCCCCCAAGCCATTGAATCTAACCCCAACTGATGCTTGAACTCCCTTCACTGTGTCCTCGTCCAGTGGCTGTCCAGCCCTGCTTACATCCCTCCAGTGACAGTGAGCTCACTATCATACAGCAGGAGGTGGGCAAAACCAGGGTCAGGCACTGGCCACCGTGAGGTCGGTTTGTGGAGCACACAGGGGAGCCTGGCCCACCTTCAGGGACAGCCAGACAAGGCTTCACAGGGGAGGAGATGGGGGGAGGACAGGGAATTCCTGACCAAGGGAACAGCACAGGCAAAGGCCCGGAGGCCTGGAACCACCGTATAGGGATTGAATTCCTTTGCTATCACCTCTGACAGTTTGTGTGACTGCAGCTGTCCCCCACCCATCTCCAAAAGGCAGTTCCTTCGGAAACATGGTGGCCTGGGCTCCCCTGTCTTCACTCCCCGGGTGTCTGAGCTGGGAAAGGCATCAGTGCCTTTGTTTCTTCTTCTTCTTCTTGAATGTTTTATGTTTGAGAGAAAGCAGAGTGGGGGAGGGGCAGAGAGAGAGGGACAGAGGATCCAAGGTGGGCTCTGTACTGAGAGCAGTGAGCAGCCCAATGAGGGGCTCAAACTCAGGAACTATGAGGTCATGACCTGAGCCAAAGTCAGACGCTCAACCGACTGAGCCACCCAGGCGCCCCAAGGCCTCAGTGCCTTTGAAGAGCTGCTGGGCCTCTGAATGCTGTTTCCTGCCCCTCGCATCTTTTGGAGGCTCATGGACCCTTAAGCACAGTGTCTGCCCCCTCTTCCAAGAAGCCTCCCCTGACTTCCCTAGCCTTGGATGCCACCCCTTCCACAAATGTCAACCACCTGTCCTCGGGATCATCATCACCTCCAGCCCTTGCCGGGGACACCTGCCACCCTCCAGTCCCAGTTGAGCTTTCCTGGTGCTCTTCTATGCACCTGCTGGTCTCTATTCCCGGAATGCCCTCTCTTCCCCTGAAAAAACCTTCTTATTCCTCAAAGGCATAACTCAAATGCCAGATCTTCCAGGAAGCCCTCCCGTATCTCTCCGATTGGGGTCGATCACCACCCTCTCTCCTTCTCTTTAAGCCACTTTACTCCTTCTAGGCCCTGCATGCAGAACTGGGTAGACCTGGAGCCCTGGGGGGCTCAGCGACGCCCAGCCCTGGCATGATGCCTCTGGGAACTGAGCCCAGAGCCTCCCACTTGCCTCCCTGCCCTAGTCTCTGGCCCAGGCCCTTGTGGGGACCCAAGAGAAGGACCAGCCTGCCTCTTAGGCAAGCACACAGCAAGTGTATACTAAGTGTTTGTTGAGATGTGTTCTCCCAACCGGTATTTCCTGAGGACCCCCTCTGTGCCCGACCCTGAGTCACATGGCTGCCCCCAGGGACCCAGGGCACCCCCAGCACACATGGAGCAGACGGCACCCCACAAGGTGCCCAAAAGCGGCTGCTCTTGGTCTGCCCAACGAAGGCAAGGGCCACGCCTTCCCGTAGCCTTGGAGACAGATAGTCAGGCTCCAGAGTCCAGCTCTGGTCACACCCCAAACTGGCCGGGTGGCCTTGGGTGGGTCGTGGCCGCTCCAGAGAGCTAAGACGACAACCACGGACTCAGTGGGGGCATCCCTCCGTCGCCTCCTCCAGCGGCCGTAAAAGCCACTCACTGGCCGGGTGGAACCATTCCCAGGGAGAGGAGGCTGTGGGCGTTCTGGGGTCTCCAGGCCTGGGGCTGGGCTCTCGGGGACTGCCCGAGCACCCAGGGGTGCAGCAGCCTCGCAGGAAACATTCCGAGGCAGCCCGGGAGAGGCCCAGGGCAGGGGAGGGCAGTGCCCAGATTTATCCACCAATCCCGAGGGCTCCTGGCTCTGGAGCGCGTTCTTATCTGCCCAGCCCAGCATGGGGGGGCGGTGGGGGCAGCCGGGCCGGCTGGGGCAGGACGCTGCCTGGGGACTGGACGCAGAGCAGGCCCGGCAGCCCCAAGCCCCACCAGGTGGGTGACAGCCACTGACGGCTCTGAGCGTCCCCGCACGCTGGTGGCCGGCTGCCCGCCCGTCTCCTGCACCATGTCGGACGGCGAGGGCCCCTCGGCCGGTGAGTGGCAGTGCTATATTTACCCACCGCGTCTCCGGTTGCAGAGCCAAAGCTCCTGGTCGCTGAGGGCACCGGGCGCCCCCACCCCAGGCTGCAGGCAGCTGTGGGGCTGGACCCCCTTCCTCCCAGCCTGATGCCTGATGGGGGGGGGGGGGGGGGGGGGGGCCGTGCTCCTGGAAGGGGAACTGGACTTTCAAAGCTAAGTTCTGCTGCACCCCCTGCCTTCCCGATGGGGCTAGAGCAGGGGGCTGTGGCTGCTGCAAACCCCTCCCACCGCCAGCGGGGGGTGCGGAGCTCACCCCCACAGTGCGGCAGGGTCTGGACTGGGCCCCTCAGTGGGCTCAGGGTGCCATGGGCCCCCACGGCCGCATGCAAACGAGTGTGTGTGAACACTGGTCCGGGGTGGGGGAGCCTACAGTTGCCATCTGATTCCCCAAAGGTCTGAGACCTCCGGGAAGTTCTGAGCCCCTGGCCTGCCTGCACAAGGCAGGCTCCCCCGCGGGTCCCCAAATCCTCTAGGTTGGAAACGGCCAGGGACGCAAAGGCAGAGGGGTGCTCGGATACTGGGGTCTGCTCACGTGCCCCCTGTCCTCCCCGGGGCAAGGGGTTTGGTGAGGACTGGCTGCCTGTGCCCCTGCCTGGCCACCCTTGGCTCCTTCCGGTTGAAGACGAGCTCTGGGGTGGACATGTCTGAGGCTCAGGACCCCTAAGTGAAAAAAGGGACAGTGGTAATAGTTCCTCACCCACAGGTGGTTGGGAAGGTCCACTGTGCCGGCGGGTGAAAGCCTATCTGTTGGTGCCGGGTGTGCAGTGAGGACTTGGTGGTGTCTTCGTGGAAGCAGCAGGTGGAGGGTCCTGGGCAGGAGCCCAGAGGCTCAGGAGCCCGTGTATCCCGGTCTGGCCCCTCCAGCTGCGGCTTGTTGCCTAAGACACGGCACGGCAGTGGCCCGTGGATCCCTTATCTGCCAAGCACCACCGTGGAGAATCCTGGGCACGTCTGGCTGTCCTGGGGTCCTGGGGGAGATTGTGAGTGACGGCAGTGTGCCCCCTCCCCTCCCCCGCATGGTGTCTGAGGGACCATCCCGGCGCCTGGACCTGGCCAAGTCGGAATTGGAACTCTGCGTGTGTGTGTGTGTGTGTGTGTGTGTGTTGGGGAGGGGGACACCGACAAAAATGGCCTGACCTCACCCTCTTCCGCCAGGCGTCAGTGGTGCTGGCTGCCAGGAATTGTCCGCCGAGGAGCCAGTATGGGGGGGGCGGGGGGATGTGTGCAGCAGACAGGCCCTTTCTGGCTGGCTCTGCCCACACCTGACACGAACCCGGAATAGCTCTCTCCCGCCACCAGGGACACGGCCCTGCTTTTAGCAGCTTGTAAAACCACCCGCATGTAGATGGGTATTTCAGGAAGGGCCAGAACAATATTTAGCCCAACAGGGCGATGGAATGGGAGCCATGTGCATGTGTGTGTGTGTGTGTGTGTGTGTCCAGGAGGCTGGGAGGAGACACGGCCTTTACTGCCCCTTCGCTGTGTAGGAGACGGTCAGCTGGGTTGGGGGCTGGCAGGTACCACCCTAGCTGGGAAGGTCACCTCTGGCAAGCTCAGGACTTGGCCTCCTGCCTGTAAAATACCGTGGGATGCTTTCGGGTCTCTGCCGGGCTGGACTCGCAGTGCAATCTGGTTGGCAGGAGTAAAGACAGCACCTGGGGGCAAGGGTGCGTGTTTGTTTACTGGGGAGGGGTCTCCTGGAATGTGTCGTCTAAAGTGCCAGACTTTCTAGGATTCCAACCCCGCGGCAGTGAATGGGTCCGGGAGACAGCTGTGAAATATTTCTCCTCATTTGCACAAATGAATCCCCGGGCCTGGGAAAGTTCTCCGCTCTCCACCCACGACCTGTGTGACCTGTGTGACCTTGGGCAGATTATTCCGGATCACTGTGCTTCAGTTTCCTCATCTGTTAACAATGATAGGACATTAGCTCCTTAAGTTCCAACGAGGGGTAAGTGACTGGAGGCATGTAACCCAGTTAACATAACACCAGGCTTACTGTTAACAGGTGTAGCTGTTGTAACTACTATTCAACCAATAAATGAGCTGCAGCCAAAGAGGAACATGAAAGGAACACGGGGTCTCCTGTGTCTTGTGTCCTGGCCACTTTGGAGACATTGTTCGATCCCTGGAGGGGCATGCATGAACCCCACTGTATAGCTGGGGGAACTGAAGCTCAGAGAGGCAAACAGACTTGTCCAAGTTTGTCCCGTGGGTACATTACGGTAGAGTCAGGATTCACACCCAGACCAAGAGCCCCATCCAGGAAATCCCACCCTGCTCGCCCAAGGGTGGGGGCTGGGGGTCTTGTAGGCCATCTGCGCTCTCATCTGAACAGCAGCCCTTCCCACTTTGGAGATGGCTAGCCAGTTCTGCATTGTCTCCAATAATTTGGAGCCTGTTAAAAAAAAAAAATGTGGTGCCTTGTCACCGTGTCAGGAAAACTTCACAGATCAGGAGCACAGTGGCAGGCAGTCGGCTCCTGGGTTCATGGCCCTGTGCCTGGACAGGGGAGCCTGGAGGCTAAGGTTACCAGGAGTCAACACTGTATTTATAGCAGGAACCCGCCTGCACTGAGCTGCCAGCCTGCACAGCACGTCCAGGGAAGGGACTTCCCGTACAGTTGTCTGGATTCTAGGCCTGGCTCTGCCCCTTAGTGAAGCAGGGCACGGATGGGCCACTTCCCCATGGAGACTCCGTTTCCTCGTCTGCAAAATGGGGCCCTACCGTGTCCCTCTGGGGGGCTGGACAGAGGGGCCGGAAGGTGCCGGCTCCACACATCCTGGGTCTGTTGATTGTCTCTTCCTGCCTTTGACCTCGTGGTCTGTCCCCTCCCCTCTCGGCAGAACTCTGCAGGAAGAGAATCCAGCCTCTGTGCTGTCAGTCCCCACATGTTTGGGAAAGTCTCCAGCAAAGCAGTTTTACAGTTCCAAGCACCAAAGAATAGGCCATTGTATTCTCAGAGGAGCACTGAATGCGAGTGCATGGGAGCCCAGGGTTCGAATCCCTGCCCTACCACTCCCGGGGTCTGTGGCCTTGAGTGAGCCACTTAGCCCCTCTGAGCCTCAGTGGTGAGTCTCCTCACTGCTTTGGAGGGCGTGCGCGTGGGGAGGATTGACACCCCTAACCCAATTAAGTGCTCAGCCAACAGAGGGACTCTTTCTCCTGCTGTGCAACCTCCCACCGATGCCGTGCCCCCTCTGGGCCCAGCCTCCCTGTGTTTGTGCGGTGAGCAGCAGACGGGACCCCTGTCTTTATCACCTCCCTCAGAGCTCTGCGGGTCCTGGAGCTGTTCCAAGTGATTCGGCCGGGTTGGGGGGGGGGTGCGCAGCCGACAGCATCTCTCTGGGGTCCCCCAAGGGATCCCCAAGTATCTCTCTTTGCCTGGAAACAAGAAGGTTTTTCTGAGGGTGCAGGGCCTGACATTGGAGTGGGCCACCTGTATCTCACTCAGTTCCTCCCGGCGCCCCCAGAGCCCAGAGAGAGCCCCGCTTCCCTGTCCCTCCTTGTCCTGGCCTGGGTTTTACCAACCGACCTCAGGACCCGGGCCTGTGTCTACAAGGAGATTAAAGCAAAACATTTTCATTGTTCAGGACCTACTCTTGGAGAGGAAGTGTCTTCCCCCAGGAGAGGTGGCAGGCGTGGTCCCTGGGCCTTGTCAGCTCTCTAGGTGGCTCCCCTCCTGTGATGAGGGCTTCCCCCTTTCTAGGCGAGTAATGGGGTTCGGGTTTCATCTCTTGGGCAATAGGGAGTCAGTGAGAACTCCAGCCAGGAGGGTACCCGGATTGCTTCCATGTGTGGGGTGGAGGGACTAGAGAATCTAGAGGTCAAGAGGCCCAGGAGGAGGCTGGCAAGATGGTCCTGAGGGGAGAGGGTGAGGCTGATTCAGGAGGGGAAGGGCGGGGGGGCCGGGGGGGGGGGCCTGGCAACTGCAGAGTGTGGGAGCAGGGAGGCTGCAGGGAGGCCGTGGTCTGTGCTGGTGCCCCCATCGGGAAGGTCCACAGGACAGATGCTCGTCTCCGGAGGTTCGGGGGTGACCTGGCAGAGTCCCAGGGTTGGTCTGTAAAAACACATTGGCGGGGGGCACCTGGGGGGCTCAGTCAGTTAAGTGTCCGACTTCGGCCCTGGTCATGATCTTGCGGTTCATGAGTTTGAACCCGGCTTTGGATTCTCTGCTGTCAGCGCGGAGCCTGCTTTGGATCCTCTGTACCCCACTCTCTCTGCCTCTTCCCTGCTTGCTCTCTATCTCTCTTTCTCATCTGGCCTCAGGGCAGCTCTGCCTCCTCCGGGGCCCCTCCCCTGACTCTGCGGTTCCTTGGGGGCCCTGCACCCTTGGAGCGCCCACCCCCGACCGTCTGGTTGAACGGTTCCGGCCTGGACAAGTTGGGTGTCGGGGATAGATATGTCTGGGTGGCGTTCATTGCTGTGTGACCCGTAACAAGCCTCCTTTCCTTTTTGGCCTCCGAGGATCCTACAGGTGACGTGGCCCTGCCCACGTGTCCTGTGTCCCAACAGGAGGCAGGGCTCAGGCCCCAGCTCTGCACCGGCCCTCATCAGGCCCGAGCCCCTCCGAGCAGCAAACGAGTAAACTTTCACTCCTCTTGGTTCAGGTCCCTGCTCCAGAATCTGAAGTGTGTTGCAGGATTTTTTACCACAATACCCGGGGTTCGCTGTCTCACCGCTTCAACGAAGGAAAAGGGGGACACAAAATGAGCAGGAGGCAAAACTTAGAGTAGAAGATCTGGAAGGAAGAAAGCTGTCTTTACAGAGAAGGGACATTGGAAAGTGAACGCCAAGGACTATAGGGGAGGGTCCTTGTTTTATAAGGTTCTGGTCAGCGTCCCCTTCCCTTCCTTGTTCCTTCCCAGGTTCTACCCTTGCTGGCTTGAGAGCTGTAGGCACTGGGTTGTCCACTCCCCATTGGCTTGTTTCCATTGTGTAAGGGGTGGCCTAAGGCCATACTTAGGTCTTGGGTCACATTCCAGAGGGGAAACCTGAGGGGGGTAGGTGGGCTCTCTTCCATTCTTAAGAGGAACCTTACGCCTGAGAGGGCTTGCTGTGGTCCGACCCTCTTAGCATTGTTCCAAAATAGGTGTTTTTCCCCACTCAGGGACCTCAGGTCCAAATCTTTCCCTCTCTGCCTAGTGAATCCTAGTCTCCTCTCATCGTACCCTTCGGGGGCCTTAACGCTTATGACAAGAATATACAGGTTACAAGCTGTTGGGAATTCAACTTGGAAATGCAAGTTATCATGTCTGTTCTTTTAAGGGATTGGGTTCATTCTAAACAGGTTTTTTTTTTTTTAATGTTTGTTAATTTTTGAGAGAGGGAGACACAGAGTGCAAGTGGGGGAGGGGGAAGGAGAGAGGCTCCGAGCTGTCATCACAGAGCCCGACACGGGGCTCGAACCCACGAACTGTGAGATCACGACCTGAGCCGAAGTCAGACGCTTAACTGACTGAGCCACCCAGGGTTCATTCTAATTGAGCACTCTTGAGAGAGCAAGAGGGATTTTTTTAAAAACTTCATTATGCATTTAAAATAAAATGAAGCTGCTAGTGTTTGCAACGACTTAACTGTATTTTCTCGAATCTATGCAGTCAGAATAAAATACGAAAATCGATGGCTGAGACGGGTGAAAGGTACACATCGTCATCCACAGCTGCTGATTTCAAATCTTTATATTCATCAAAACAGATCCTTTGTTTTTTACCGACTGTGTCACTCAGGATGGGTCCAGTGTGCTCTGGAAAACGACAAATCACAGTGGCTTAAGGCAACAAAGGTGTACTTCTGGCTCATGCAAAGTCCTTTGCGGATCTGGGTAACTCTCAGGGTGGGTGACCTAGGCGGTGGCTCAGCCGAATGCCTCCATAGGGACCCACGTTTCCCCCTGTTATGAGGCAGGCAAAGAGAGAGACAGAGACGCCACACGGACGATTAAATGCTCCCATGCAAAAGTGGCCCCTGCTGCCACTGTTGGAATTTACTGGCTCAAGCAAGTCACATGACCACACCTAATGGCAAGAGGACGGAGTACGGCCCTCCACTCGTGAACCACTGTATCTGCCCCCCATTGACTTTTGTTCCCGGTTGACTTAAAAAAAAAAAAAAAGTCATCTATTTTTATTATGAAATGTTCGGAGCGTATCGTCTGAGCTGTGGTCTGGAAGCATCTGAAATGCAGATTATGAGTCGTTCCAACAGGCAGATCACAAAGCAAGGGGCAAGATTTTTCAAAACCTGTTCTTTCCCACAGAGTTAAATTTGCATTTAAAAGCATAAACACACATTTCTGAAAAATTTGGCCACACCACCAGCAAGGAAAGGCGTCACCGAGAGGAACATGAGCTGCTAATTGCCAAAAAGCTCTAGTGATTTATTATTTGCTAATGTGCCAAAGAGGGGTTAGGGCTGGATAGCTCCTGAGGCCGTCTAATCAACAAACTCAACGGATAAAGAGACGGGGTCTGAGATTAGAAAGAAATGATTACAGAGGGGAGCCTGGGTGGCTCAGTCAGTTAAGCGACCGACTCTTGATTTGGGCTCAGGTCATGATCTCATAGTTTGTGAGTTCGAGCCCCGCGCCGTGGTGATGGTACGGAGCCCGCTTGGGATTCTCTCTCTCCCTCTCTCTGTCTCTGCCCCTCCAGTGCTCACGCTCTCTCTCTCTCAAAATAAATAAAATAAACTTAAAAAAAATCTTTTTAAAAAGAAACGATCGTAGAAACGTATTGGAAAGTAAACTATGAGTCTGCGCTTCATCTCTCTGACACAGACACTGTTTCCTTGATCCCACGGCACCGCCACACAAAGGCTGTGCAGCCAGTTTAGCAAGAGGCTTCCCACTGGACTTGTGATAACAAATAACGACTTTAAGTACGAATTTACAGCCTACCGGAGGGCCGTGGCCACGAACGCCGTACGTCGTTTTGTGTAACGAGACGAGAGCTGGTTTTAAAATATCGTTTGCAAAGGCTGGAGGTTGTCTCTAAGCCCTTCTGTAAGGGGCGAGGGTGTTAGTCGAATGGCTAGAATAAAGCCGGAATGTGGGTTGGGGTCGGTGGAGTCCGTGCTGGGGATCAGATGCCCCTGCAGCCCTGGACCCCACGTTCCAACCTCTAAGCCAAACTGTCTGGAGAACTCTCTACCTAGTGTAAACACACCCTCTAGGGTTCCCGCCTCATTTGTTTCGGGCGGAAAAACATGTCAAAGCCCTGGCACTTGCAGAAGACAGAAGACATCCTTAGTGCTCCTCTCTGGAGGAGCCCGTGGTCTCAGTGGACCACCTGCCCTCGGCGGTGCTTATCCGGCGAGTCCTGCGTGCGTGGGTCCCGCCGCGTGAGGGAAGGGCTGGGGCCTCGGCCCGGGGAGGCCCCTGGGGGGCAGCTGACCGGAGGAGTTGTGCGCAGGTCCCCCGGAGCCCCACAGGGAGGCAAAAAGGGACCGGCCGGTGATACACAGGCTGCGGGCTCCACGCAGGGCCCTGGGGGCCCACTGGGCACCGTTCCTTTTGGTTGGGGGGTGACGGCTTTATTGAGGTGTAATTCACATACCACGCAGTGCACCCACCTCAAGGGTACAAGTCAGGGCATTTTGGTCTATTCACTGAGTTGTGCAACTATCCTCACAGTGAGTCTTAGAACTTTTTAATCGTCTTGAAAAGAAATCCCTGCCCATTAACCGCCCTTCTCAGCCCCTGGCGGCCACTGTTCTTTCTGTCTCTGTGGATTTCCCCGTTCTGGGCATTTCCTATAAATGGAACCACACAATACGTGGCCTTTGGTGACTGGCTCCTTTCGCTTCACATAACTTTTTTTTTTTTTTTTTTGATGTTTATTTTTGAGAGAGAGAGAGAGAGAATGAGTGGGGGAGAGGCAGAGAGAGAGGGAGACAGAATCCAAAGCAGGCTCCAGGCTCTGAGCCGTCAGCACAGAACCCGGTGCGGGGCTTGAACCCATGAACCGTGAGATCGTGACCTGAGCCGAAGTCAGACGCTCAACTGACTGAGCCACCCGGGCGCCCCCTCGTGACGTTTTTAGGTCCTTCCACATTGTGGTATTAGTGCTTCATTCCTCTTGTGGACAAATACTCTCCCCTTGTACGGAGAGACCACGTGTTATTTAACCAGCCATCAGCCTAAATGATGGACATTTAGGTTGTTTCTACTTTTCGGCGGTCATGACCAACACGGCTACAGACACTAGTGCCCGACTTCCTGTGTGAACCGATGTTTTCGTGGCTCTTGGGCGGCCACCTCGAGGTGACGTTGCTGGAGCCTAGGGTGGTTCCATGTTGAACCGAGGAGCCCCCGAACGGCTTCCCACAGTGGCTGCACCAGTGCACACCCCTGCAGCAGAGCAGGAGCGTTCCTGTTCTCCACATCCTTGCCACACCTGCTGTTGTCCCCTTGCCTCCAGCCATCCCAGTGGGTGTGAAGGGATCTCACTGCGGTTTTGACTTGCCTTTCCCTTGTCACTAATGACGTTGAGTGTCTCTCTGTGTCCTCATTGGCATCACCTCTCGCCTCGGAGACCTTAAGCCTCAATATCTTCATCTGTAAAAATGGGGACAGCAACAGAGCCTGCCTCACAGGCAGCGGTGAGGATTCAGTGAGATAGTTTGAGGGTCTTGGCGCGGGGGGGGGCTGCTCAGACGTGTTTCCTCTGAGGGCTGGCGTGAGGGAGGGGACTCGGAGGAAGCTGGAAATCCGGAGATTTCTGCAAATTCCAAGCCCATTTAGAAAAGGACAGACCTCATCAGAGAACGTGCTGGCTGACACTGGCTGGGCCCTGGGGGATTCCTTCCCCAGCTGCCGGGCTGGGCAGGCCACGTGACCCGGCCGCATCCGCACAAACCCCGGGGAGAGGCAGATGAGGCAGGGGTCCAGCCCGCACGCTCCGGGAAGATAAGCCTGGCCCGTCATTCGGGTTTCTGGTGAGAGACACCTGCACGTTGTTCTTATCGTAAGTTATCTGGCCTCCTCCTTTTGACTATGCTCGAGGCTGGTCACGTTGCCCTTCCTGGACTCACAAGCTTCCGTCTGTCAATGGAGAGCTCTGGAAATAGGCCAGGAGCATCCTCCCGTGAGCTTGGGCGGGAGCCTGGGGCCTGGCCGAGGTGCCGATGGTCAGGCTGATTGTGTAGCTGGAACCTGAGCCAGGAGCCGAGCCAGGAGCCGGGCAGGAGGTGAGGGAACACGATCGGGTCATCACGAGTGGAAAACAAATCCACCTCCAGATAAGGCTCATCGGGCTGCCCCGCAGGGAAGCTTGCATGGTCTCTCTGGAGCCCAGCGGGAGAAACACACGGAGCCCGCCCTGACGGCCCTGCGTGTTCAGTTGAGCCTATCATCTGGGAAAGGTGGGTCTTTCCCCCAGGGGACCCCAGACTCTGGTGCAGGGTACGGGTGCTGCAGCGGGCAGGAATGCCAGGCTCTTTGCTTGCCCTGTCACTGTGCCCAGGGCCACTCGGGGCAGCAGGCAAGAGGCAGGCACGGGATAGTGGCTGGGGAATCAGTCAGAGAGAAGGACACAGGCCGTTGAGCTCTGCTACCTTTGCAAGGCAAAGAGTCTCTCTGGGCCTTTGTTTGCGCGTGTGTAAAATGAGGCCGATGATACCGTGTAGGATGGCCGCCAAGCATGAATGAAATAGCGCATGTGGTCAAGGGCAGGGTGGGGGGCGAGACCACGCCTTTCTCGTCTGCCGCCCATCAGGGAATGTTTGTTGAATGACTGCTGGACTGAATACCGTTGTTGCTGTTTCTCTGCGCCGAGTCACCTGGGACCACCACGTGCTGGGACCCCGAGGCATCTCTAGAGTGTAGACTGCACCACACGGTCTGAGACAGGACGGCCGTGTACCCAGCCCCAGTGAGCCCGGCAGCTTCCGGCTATCCCCCCAAGCCCTCCTGCTCTTGCCCTGTCCGGCTGTGGCGTGTGTTCGTTTCCTGGGGCGTAAAACAAAGGCAATTAATTGTCTCGGGGCGCCTAGGTGACTCAGTCAGTTAAGCGTCCAACTCTTGATTTTGGCTCAGGTCACGATCTCACGGTTGGTGAGTTCAAGCCCCGCACGGGGCTCCGTGCTGGCAGCAAGGAGCCTGCTTGGGATTCCCTCTCTCTCTCTCTCTCTCTCTCTGCCCCTCTCCTGCTCACTCTCTCTCTTTCAAAATAAATAAACGTTAAAAAAAAAAAACCAGAAATTAATTTTCTCGCAGGCCGGGAGGCCCAAAGTCTGACACTAGGCTCACTGCGGTGAAAGCCCAGATGTCAGCAGGGCCGTGTTCTCACTGGGGGAGAGTCCGTCCCTGGCCTCTTCCAGCTTGGGGTCGTTCTCCTTGACTTGTGGCCGCATCCTTCCCATCCCTGCCTCTGGGGCCACATGGTCCCCCTTCTGTGCCTCAGATCTCTGTCTGCTTCTCTCTTATAAGTACTCTCACTTTGGCATTTAGGACCATCTGGATAATCCAGGATAGTCCTCCCCTCCCCCATCTCAGGATCCTTAATTTAATTACATCTGCAAAGACCCCCTCCCCATATATGGTAATGGTAACTTTCAAAGGATCCTGTGATTAGAGCCTGGTATCTTCAGCCCCGACACAGGATTCCCCAGAAGCTTGTGGCCTCCCAGGGCTCTGGCTGGGGACCCAGGGAGACAGTCTGAGGGTCTCAGACCCGCCCCGCCCCCACACACAGATTTCTCCTCTCTGGGCTCTCCAGGCTTTTCCTTTGAAACAGAAAAGGAAGTTTTTGGATTCAGAAACCCTTTTAATCTTTCTATGAAATGCAGGTACCAAGTCAGTTGTCTCCAAAAGGACTCAGGCTAAGCTGAGAGTCCTAGCAAGCCAGAGCCTCAGTTCGGGGGTGTGACCTCTGTCCAGAAAGGGACAGCCACTGAGGGTCTCACAGAATCTGGGGGTGGCCAGAGGAGACGTCACCCTGCCCAGACGCTGGTGCCTGGCCCAGAGAAGATGCCGGACAGGAATTAGTTCCCCCGCCTCCCGCCTTCCTCAGTTGCCCCATCTGTGAAACCAACTGGTCTAGAGCAGGTGTCTCTAGAGATGTTTCAGGTGAAGTTCTAGGGTCTGTGAAGGGGAATGAAAAAAGAAAAGAAAAGAAACTGTAAGTAATTGCTCACTTAACCGCTAATCACATCCTGAGTACCTGCTGTTGGCCAGGCCACTGCTGGGTCCTGGGGGCACAGAGGATGGTCTGTCACAGCTGGACAGAAAGACAAATTAGCAGATGGACAAGGAGAGGCCGGTGAACCATGTGCGAGGACTCGAGAGTTACAGGGATGGCTTCCCGGAGGAGGTGATCCCAAGCCAGGTCTTGAGGGACGAATGGGAGGTGACAAGGGAGAGAAGGGTCTTCCGGACCAGAGGGCGCATGGAAGGCACCGGGGCCCAGAAGAGCACGGCCATCCAGGGCCTGGGGAAGAGCCGAGGCTCAGGTGTGCTAGAGACAGCCTTGCAGGGGGGTCTTCCTATTACCAAGTGAGTCCTGCTGCTCAGACAGCACAGGAGCAGAGGCGACAGCAGTAGTCAGCCCATCAGTCCTTCAGCAAACACGTACGGAGCAGCTGCAAAGAAGGCGTGGTCCCTTTCCTCGAGGGGCTGACGCCCCAGCAACAGAATACACAACCAAACTGTGGTGATGAGGGTGAAAAGGATGGAGGGAGGACTATGACTCAGGGAAGAGAGGTGAACCCAAAGAGTGAGTCCTGGACGCATCTGGGGGAAGGTTGTTCCTGGCGGAAGGAGACAGCAGGTGCCACCACCCGGCAGTGGGAGTCCCTGGTGTTTCCAAAGAACACAAGCGGGGTCAGTTTGGGTGGGAGATGAGCTCCGAGGGG
The DNA here is from genome assembly GCF_023721935.1 of Panthera uncia. Lineage (NCBI taxonomy): Eukaryota > Metazoa > Chordata > Mammalia > Carnivora > Felidae > Panthera > Panthera uncia. The sequence goes on along the minus strand of NW_026059290.1, from coordinate 18,430 downwards.
AGGCGGCAGAAAGCGCAGGACCCTTGCGCGGGCTGAGAGGGGACGCTGGTTTTGGCCCTGAGTGAGACGGGAGCCATGGAGGGTTTGGAGCAGAGGAGGGACGAGATCTCACGTGGGTTTTACAAGCAAGTGGCAGCAAGGAGGGATGGTAATTCCCAGAGGTTCTGAGCAGCAGAAGACAAGAGACGTCAAGCCCAAGGCCCTGGGGCCAGCCCGTGCGGGATCATCACGCGTGGCGTCCTGGGGGCAGCTCCTCCAGAGGCAGTGGTAATGGACCCCGCCAGCAGCCGGCTCTTGGTTCGCACGCGCTGGGACCTCGAGTTCTTTTGTCTTGAGACAGCGCCGAAGGCACAGCCCCCGAGAGGCATTTCTTGACCTTACCCAGGAAGATGCTTATCACCGGACTCCCAGACGTCAGGTCTTGAGACGACAACACACACGGGCACGTACTCATGTGGGTCTCGTACCCAACACCGGGGCTGCTAGATGGAACACAGGCGTGCAATTAGCTCCGAATTTCAGATCATCAGCGGACAATCTTTTAAGTGTCATCACCACCCAAATATTGCTCCTTATCGGCAGCTGAAGAGTCCCCCCAATGCCCAGGAACACCTGTGATGACAGTTCTGCTTTTGGGCTCGCAGGACTGAGGACGGAGCATCTCCCTGAACATCGTGGTTGGAGCCAGGAGGGTGGGGATCAAGGTCATAGACCTTCAGGCCTGGAGAAAGTGTCCTGGTCCCACCGAGGGGCAAGGCTGCCTGCTGAGGGCCGGGGAGGGGGGCATTCCCCGGGGAAGCAGTGCCTGCCTCAGGGCCGTCCCCGCTGGGCCTCCACAGCGCGAACCCAAACCGTCTTTGGCTGCCGGAAGGCGGCTTGCCGAGTGCCAAGGGCGACTGTCTCCTCTTTGTTTCCCACCCCTCCACTACGGAAGTGATTTATGGGGGCGCCCGGGTGGCTCAGTCGGTGAAGCATCTGACTCTCAATCTCGGCTCAGGTCACGATCTCATGGGTCACAACTTCGATCCCTGCATTGGGCTCTGAGCTGACAGCATGCAACCTGCTTGGGATTCTCTTCCCTCCCTCTCCTTCTGCCCTTCCCTTGCTCGTGCATGCTGACACGCACTCTCTCTCTCTCTCTCTTTCTCAAAATAAATAAAGAAACTTAAAAAAAAAAAAAAACCCAAAAAACAGAGGGGCACCTGGGTGGCTCAGTTAGTTGAGCATCCGACTTCGGCTCAGATCATGATCTCACAGATCATGAGTTCGAGCCCCGTGTCAGGCTCTGTGCTGTCAGCCTGTCAGTGTAGAGCCTGCTTCAGATTCTCCGTCCCCCGCTCTCTGCCCCTCCCCCAGTTACACTCTCCCCGCCCCCCAAATAAATAAGTATTAAAAAAAAGAAAGAAAAAGAAAGTGATTTACGGCCCGGAGTAAGCAGGGCGGCTGGGAGAGGAAGCACGATGGGGCCTGACTGCAGGAGGAATCTGCTGCTACCTTTCAAAACCACACATTGAAAAATACGTACGCTTTTTACACACAGATGTTTTTTAAAATAGAGACGCCTGAATAAGAAAACAAACCCTGAAACATGCGGATGAAGGAAGAAATTCTCCAGGAAACTGCACGAGCGGTCGTAAGCTCGAGGCCTCTGTGGGAGGCGCCCCCGCCAGGCCCCCATCTCGGCCCTGCGGCCCGGTCCCTGACACCTCAGCTGGTGGGACCTCTTGGGGATTTTTCTCCACCAGAGCTACATCTAAGGCCCTGGGCCCGGCACGCACTGCCTCCCTGGGGGGTCTGCCAGCCCCCACCCCCACACCCCAAGGGCAGCCGGGAGATAGAACTCTCTGCGGGCTCCGTGCCGTTTCTCACCTTGTGGTCCCCGGTCCTAGAGCACCTCGTTATCCCTAGCAAAGCCGGCCTTGCCTTCCACCCTCTCCTTTCCCGCCGGGGGCCCTCATCTCTCCACGTGTCCCTTCATCAGACGGTGACCGTGGTGAGGGCGGCACCCGTATGTCTGACTCATCTCTGTGCCCACCACACATAGTAGGTGCTCAACAAACAGCTTTGTTACTCCTCCGAGGCTGCTCGTCGCTGTTCCTCCGGCCGCCTCTATGACGGAGGCGCTGGGGTCGAGACCGGACTAAGGGCCTTTGGGCGCCCTCTCTGTTTTCTCTGTGCCCCCAACCGCGAGGTGTGGCCACTTTCTGGACAAGAAAGCTGGGCCCAGAGGGTGTGGATCATCACACGGCTAGCGCACGGAGTTGTGGGGATTCACCTGCAGGCTGCCGCCCCCATCCCGCGGCTGAGCCCCTCCCTGTCCCTGCCCTGAGTCACTGGGGCTCATGGACAAACCCCTTTCCTCTCTGGGCCTCAGTTTCCTGATGTGTGAAGTAGGGGAGGGGCTACTGTTGGTGATGTCTGAAGCCTCACTCCTGGGGGTGGGGGACACGAGACACCCCTTCTTGTGACATCCCTTTAACCCCGTGGCAGCCACGGTCACCATCAGCTTGGCGGGGTCTGAGGGGGAGAGGGGCACTTCTCAGCCTGGAATGTCGCCTCCCCCACCCCCTGCGTCCCCCAACAGTGGCCGTGTGAACTCTGGGTGAGGCCACGCCTCGACTCCCAGCCTGGCCTGCTCAGGGGTTGGGGTGGGGGGCTCCCCGTGCTGGAGGAGGAGGAAGGGTGAGGTGCAGGGGCTGCAGACTGACCTCCCGGGGCTCCCTTTGGTGGCCTCGCCTTTTTGTTTTCTTTTCAATTCCTGCGTGAGCCAATTATAAAGTTAGAGGTCCGGGTGTGGGCGGGCAGGGTTTGCACACAGGAATTCACTTTTTACGAGCCTTGTTTTGAGGACGGACGAGTCAGCTTTGCCATCCTGCACTGGCCAAGCCATCCACCAGCTGAGTGGTCTAAGCAAGCCTCAGGTTCCCCACCTCTAACGTGGGACTAGTAGCACCGGCCCCCGACCCCCAGGGAAGTGTTCCACGGACCCCACAGGGGAGCCGATGCCTCCCCTGCCCTCCCCACCCCTCGACAGACCCCTGCAGATGGCAGGCACCCGCCCCTCCAACCCACGCAGTGTTACAGGAGGGGACAGGTGGTCACAAGGAAAAGCTGTAAATCTAACCGGTTTTTTTTTTTTTTTTTTTTTTTTAATCTAGCCAGTTTTAATCCTGCTAATGGTTTATCTTCCTTTCATGAGAATGAGGTTCAGCTTCCGGCACAGGGCCAGGAATGACAGGCCTTTGTGTTCTTTTGGGAAATCAAGACGGAGCTCAGAAGGGGACGAGTCAGGTGTTGGCTCCTTATCTTTCCTGGCAAAGCTGGGACCTCTGGGCCAGGTCCCTGCTGGCAACCGAAGGGAGGCGTGAATAATAGAAGGGCTGGCACCGGGCTCCCTGCCACCGGGGCTGTGTCGGGAAGCCGAGGGAGGCAGCATGGGGATATACGGCCTCATACAGCAGAAGGACCCTGGAGGCCCCGAGGGGCTTTTGTCTGGGCTGGCCGGGCCCTGCTCTGAGACGCAAGGTATCTGTGCATCAGGGTCGCTGTGAAGGCCCTGGGTTTCCATCTCAGATTTCAAAGCTGTGTGTCCTTGGGCAAGACACCTAACCTCTCTGAGCCCTCATCTCTTATCTTTGACACCTCCCCTCATCTCTTGTGATGGTTTCTTTTTTACCCCCCCATTTTTCAAAAAAGCTTATTTACTTTGAGAGAGAGAGAGCAGGGGAGGGGCAGAGAGAGAGGAGGAGAGAGAGAGAATCCCAAACAGGCTCCGTGCTGTTAGCATGAAGCCTGACCAGGGGCCCGAAGCACCCAGGCGCCCCCACCTCTTGTGATGGTTTTAAGGGCTCCTGCAGAAGGGCTGCAGAGTGCCCAGCACATAGTAGGTGCTTCACAGTGGCAGCTACAGAAAAAAAACACTCAAGGGTGGTGCCACGTCCCCTCCTGAGAAACAGGGAGCTTCTCCTAGTCGCAAAAGCTTGTAGGACCCAATTCTAACTTGCACTGTTGCTGATTAGAGGCTCAATGCCCCTCTCTAGGGGACAGGGGTGGGGATACTGACGTGTGTCTATGGGTCAAGCAGGGGCTGCTGGGAGGAGGCAGGGGGCAGGAGCTAAGCCCCAGCCAAGAGTTGGCACAAGGAGGGGCTATTTCACAGATGAGAAAACTGAGGCTCAGAGAGCTCAAGTGACCTGCCCAGGTCACCAGCTGGCAAGCGACAGCCCCTCTCCCAGCCATCGTTGCCCTCAGCAAGGGGACAGCGTGTTGACCCTGGGACCACTTTCAGTGGAATGGAGCTTGGGAACAGAATTATCCTGGGCGAGGTCACCAGGGGCCAACAATCCGAGGGTCAGCGCCTGCTGGACCCCCGCAGCGTGCAGTGAGGACCCTTCCCTGTGCTGTTGGAGACGGCATTCCCTGATGGCATGGGGGGGGGGGGGTGGCGCTGCTGATCACGGCCAATCACTGCTGATTTAGGGTGGGTCTCGGTGGGGGATGTCAGGCCAGGAACATGGGCAGGGGAGTGGTGCCCAGGAGCGGCAGGGTCCACGGTGTGACCCACGCTGATAAATTGGAGAGGTCACGGGGGTAGCACCCCCGGCCCTGCCCTGCTGATGCAGGGATGTGGGAGGGGAGGGCTGGCCATCAAGGCCACACCGTCCTGCTCCAACATGAGTCACTGCTTGGCTGGGGGCCCAGGCAGCCGAGGGAGGCCTCTGGCCGGGGTTCCCTGAGGTTAGCAGCCTTGGGGCTCATCTGTTCCTTGGTGTTCCTGGCAGGCTTCTGTTCCTTTAAGAACCTGAACTTGAGATAATAGGGTGGGTGGTGAGATGGCTTGAGCTCTGTGATGTTCTAAGCTTCTCCTTGAAGAAGCATGGCCTCACTTTTCAGTGCCCAGAACCCACGGCCAGGGGTTCTCAGACTCCGGTGTCGTTACAGCCGCCTGGGGTGGGGGTGCCGGCTGAAAGGGTGTGTTCCGAGCCCTCCCCGGGCCCCTGGAATCTGCATCTTGGGGCTCCCAGTGTGGCTCATGGGCCCCTGTCCCGGGCGCTTCTGGGCGAGATTCTCCACACCCCCCCATGTCCACTCGCTCCGGCCCTCACCCGCAGGTCCCCACACGGGCACCCACAGCACCCACACGGGCACGTGCACCTCGTCTCTATGGCTCAGCCTCCCCGGGCCGCGTGGGCTCTGGGACCCACACAGATGTGCAGACACACACACGCACTCGCGTCCACCCAGACCGAGCACAAAGTTCGCAGGGCCTGCAAAATGAACGTGCAGGCCCCCATTCAAGAATTATCTAGAATCCCCAGGTGGTGACAGCAGAACATTAAATCAAGCCTGTAGCCCTGTGCGACAGCACAGGTCACATGTCAAGAAGGCCAGCCCTCCGTACACTCAGGTCACACCGCCTGGGACCCTCATGGATGAGCTTGCCCCTAGCGCGGGCCTGTGCACGTGCACACACACACACACACACACGCGCGCGTGTGTGCGCGCGCGCGCGCAGTCGCGCTCAGGGGCACAGGCGCTCCTCTGTGGCGAGGTTTTCAAGATGGCTTTTTATTGGGATGAGGACGTGTGCCGGCTAATGTTTAATAAGCAGACTCAAAGTTGAGTCATATGTGAGTTGCTTGTAAGCAAGAAATGCCAGATGGAGTACGAACTGAATCACCGCCTTGGGTTTCATGAGTAACATTTTAACTGGGTTGTGACTCGTTTGGGAAAACTCCGGGGCGCCCTCGCACGCCCACTCCACGTCTCAATTAGACCGGTTCTTACTGAACGCTTCTAACGCCACGAAGCGGGCGGAATAAAATGCAGACGTAAGGGGTTTTGTGAACAGATTCCTCCGCCAGGCAAACTGGGATGCGTGGGGCCCGTTCTTTCCAGGCCTGGAAATTGGAGACTCCCGGTCGTCAAGCACCTGCTATGTGCAGCCCCCGCTCTGCTCCGCGACGTCCCTTTATCTCTGTGAGCGCCGGTGGCATATTACCGCACAGGTGCACCGCGGAGGTGTCGTGGGTGCCGAGCCAGGCCACTGCAACGACGTGAATGTCACAATACAGCAAGACAAATGAGTTTTTTGGTTTCCAGGGCATATAAAAGTAACAGTTACGCTATGCTGTTATGTATGAGGGTGCGATAGCATCATGTCTAAGAAAACTATGTGCATCCCTTAATTAAAAAATACTTTGTTTCTAAAAAATGCTAGCCATCCTCCGAGCTTTCAGTGAGTGGTGATCGCCCAGCACAGATCACCGTAAGAAACATAAGAATAATGAAATATTGGGAGGCGCCTGGGTGGCTCAGTCCGTTGAGCATCCCACTCTTGATATCGGCTCAGGCGGTGAGATCGAGCCCCGGTGTTGGGCTCTGCACTGACAGGGTGGAGCCTGCTTGGGATTGATTCTCTCTCTCCCCCTCTCTCTGCCCCCGCCCCCAATCGTAAACACACACCTGTTCTCTCTCTCCCCCCAAATAAATAAATAAACATTAAAAAAAAGGATAACGGAATATTGGGAGAATTATCAAAGTGGGACACAGAGACATGAAGCGAGGAAATGCCGTTGGAAAAGTGCACCAATAAGGCTTGCTTGACACGGGATGGCCACAGACTTCTGACTCGTAAAAAGTCGGTATCTGTGAACAAAGTGTGCCTGTGTCTCGTCAGAGCCTAGGATCCACTGGCTGTAAGACGCAGGTTATCTTCTGGCCGGCCAAAAAAGAGAAAACACCACCACCATTCAAACCCGGCCACCAGCCGGTGCCGGGCGACCTCTCTCTGGGCTCAGAGCGGATGCAATGAGGGATTACCAACCCAGTCCACAGATGGGGAAGACTGAGACCCAGAAAGGGTCGTGACCAGCCAGCAGGGCGTTTTGGCTCTTGATCTTATGTGAACAGACACTCAGGAGGGTTTACTTCAGAGTCCCACCCAGCGTGCACGCAGGGGTGTCTTTCCTCGGGGTGAGGGGAGACCTGCCTCAGTTTCCCTGAAATGCTGCGGGTGCACCCCTACTTGCGCAGCCTTGGGGTTAAGGCGTTCCCACGGTAGAGGCTTCATTGTTTGCACCGCCCCCACATTAGACCAAAGGTAGGCACCGTTGGGAGCATTTTCTTCAAAGCAAGTTTTAGGAATTGTAAAGATTGTAGTAATTTTGGGGACTGGGGCCTGCCTTGAGCCCAACCCTCGGCTTCCCAGGCAATAATTCATTACGGGAGGATTTTTCACAGACAGCGACTGGCCTTGGAAGGCAATGAGCTCATGAATATGCATCGGCTCCTCCTCATAAATTATGCATGCGATTGGGAGGCTTCCTGGGGGAGGCCGAGGAGGGCGGGGGAGTGGTTAGTCCCGAGGAGGCTTGGTCTCTGAGCTCTGGCTGTACAGCTCCTCTCCAGCTTGCCCTCCCTCCCCATGACAATGAAATTGCGGGGCGCCACTCAGGCTCCATTAAATCACGGCACTCTGGTTTTCTAAGGATCTAGAGTTTACTAGGCTGTTGCTTCTCTAATGGCAATGCTGGCGGGTCCGGAGGGGTCAGAGCTGCGTGCACTCGCCTGGGTGATGTGCCTCGGGCACATAGATCTTGATAGCCTGACCTTACAGAGGCCCCAGCAGCTAAAAAGCTGCGGCAAAGACGTGTGATTTACATGCTGTTTAGATTTATTTACTTTTTTCAGTTTTCTTTTTTTAAATATAATTTACCATCAAATTGGCTTCCATACAAAACCCAGTGCTCATCCCAACAAGTGCCCTTCTCTATTCCCATCACCCATTTTCCCTTCTCCCCCTCACCCCCCCCCATCAACCCTCAGTTTGTTCTCTGTATTTAAGAGTCTCTTATGGTTTGCCTCCCTCTCTGTTTGAAACTATTTTTTCCCTGCCCCTCCCCCATGGTTGTCTGTTAAGTTTCTCAAGATCCATATATGAGTGAAAACATATGATATCTGTCCTTCCCTGACTGACCTATTTCACTCAGCGTAATACCTTCCAGTTCCATCCATGTTGCTGCAAATAGGCAGATTTCATTCTTTCTCATTGCCAAGTAGTATTCCATGGTATATATAAACCACATCTTCTTTATCCATTCATCCGTTGATGGACATTTAGGCTCTTTCCATAATTAGCTATTGTTGAAAGTGCTGCTATAAACATTGGGGTACAGGGGCGCCTGGGTGGCTCAGTTGGTTAAGCGTCCGACTTCAGCTCAGGTCACGATCTCACAGACCGTGAGTTCGAGCCCCGCGTCGGGCTCTGGGCTGACGGCTCAGAGCCTGGAGCCTGCTTCCAGTTCTGTGTCTCCCTCTCTGTCTGCCCCTCCCCCGTTCATGCTCTGTCTCTCTCTGTCTCAAAAATAAACGTAAAAAAAAAAAAACTTTTTTTAAATAAATAAACATTGGGGTACATGTGCCCCTATGAATCAGCACTCCAGGATCCCTTGGGTGAATTCCTAGCAGCGCTAATACTGGGTCATAGGGGGTAATTCTATTTTTAATTTTTTGAGGAACCTCCACAGTTTTCCAGAGCGGCTGCACCGGTTTGCATTCCCACCAACAGTGCAAGAGGGTTCCCGTTTCTCCACATCCTCACCAACATCTGTTGTTTCCCGAGTTGTTCATTTTAGCCACTCTGACCGGTGTGAGGTGATATCTCAGTGTGGCTTTGATTTGTATTTCCCTGATGATGAGTGACGTTGAGCGTCTTTTCATGTGTCTGTTGGCCATCCGGATGTCTTCTTTGGAAAAGTGTCTTTTCATGTCTTCTGCCCATTTCTTCACTGGATTATTTGTTTTTCGGGTGTGGAGTTTGGTGAGTTCTTTATAGATTTTGGATACTAGCCCTTTATCCGATATGTCACTTGCAAATATCTTTTCCTATTCTGTCGGTTGCCTTTTAGTTTTGTTGATTGTGTCCTTTGTGGTGCAGAAGCTTTTTATCTTCATGAGGTCCCAATAGTTCATTTTTGCTTTTAATTCCCTTGCCTTTGGAGATGTGTCGAGTAAGAAATTGCTGCGGCTGAGGTCAGTTTTTTTTCCTGCTTTCTCCTTGAGGGTTTTGCTGGTTTCCTGTCTCACTTTCGGGTCTTTCATCCATTTTGAGTTTATTTTTGTGTCTGGTGTAAGAAAGTGGTCTAGTTTCATTCTTTTGCATGTTGCTGTCCAGTTCTCCCAGCACCATTTGCTAAAGAGACTTTTTTCCATTGGATGCTCTTTCCTGCTTTGTCAAAGATCAGTTGGCCATACACCTGTGGGTCCAATTCTGGGTTCTCTATTCTGTTCCATTGGTCTATGTGTCTGTTTTCGGGCCAGTGCCACACTGTCTTGATGATTACAGCTTTGTAGTAGATTTCAAGGGCTCATATTCCTCCAAACTGCAGTGTGGTCAGGTCCAGGTGGCCCCAGCATCACGCAGCAAACACTGGGCCGAGAGTCAAGGTAGGACCCAGGTTGTAGTGGGAAGGGAAGGAGGGGGTGCTGCCTCCCCCAACACAGGTGTCTGGGGTGAACCTGCCCTCCCAGAGCCACGCTCAGCCCCCCAGATGCAGCTCAGTGCACACCGTGGACGCCTCGGCGGTTGGGGCTCAAGGTGAGCTCTGCCTGGTCTGTGTGGCCCCGGGGCCCCACCTCGCCCCGGGATCCGTCCCTCTTCTCGCCCAGCTGCTGCCACATGTGCCCACCTTCCCTGTGGCTTTCTGGAGGTTCTGCCACTTCCTGCGGGTCACACCTCAGCCAGCCTTCAGGGCAGCTCTGGGCCGGGAGGTCCCGTTTCTCTCTCCACAACCTTCTGTGACTGTTAGCTCCTTTTCAGCTATCCACAGCTACCAGGCGTGGGCACTTCAGACCCTTCCTTTCATCACAGTCCAGACCTCAGCCAGAGAGGGAAGGGCCTGTCCTGGTGGGCGGCTGGCAGGTGGCCCTGTGGGTTTGGAACACGCTCACCTAACACTGTCTCCAGCCCAGCAGTGCTGGGTGGAGCCCCGGCCGAGCCTCCCCCAGCCTCCCCTGCAGCCAGGCCAGAGGAAGCCGCCCCCAAATCACTGCGAGCTCTCATGGATCGACAGCTACAGGCCAAGGCTTGAACCATTCCACTTTTTGAAAAAGCAAACTTCCGAACGTGTGTAAGAAACAAAACCTCCACGGAAAGATATTACGTGGAGAACAAGAAAACACAAACCACCTACAGTCCCTTCACTTGGCAACCCTGGGGGCTGGCACAGTGGGATTCCATCCCCCCCCCCTCCGTCCCCACATGTTTTTGGGCAGAACTACCCTCGCAAGCCACCCATAGGAGAGCTTCTCCTGTTCCTTGCCCTTAGCATTATGTCATAAGCGATTCTCACACTGCCGCGTCATCTCCAAAATCACTGCTCTCAACGACTGCAGAACGTGGCACATGGGACCCTCCCCGTATGTTGGGCCTGACTGTGCAGGGTTTTAAAAAGTTCAAAGGAAATGACTTTCAGGCATCTATTAATTTAATTCTTATGTCATTTCACTAATGGAAGACAGCTCTCCACCCGTCCCTCCTCCACACGGCTAGCCTCCTCTAACAGGAAACACGCTTTTCTGCCCCGCCTCACCGTCGGGGCCTTGAAGACAGGATCGGAGCCCGCCCAACCCCCAGACGCATGCCGCCCGTCGCCAGTGCTAATCTTGTTCTCGTCAAGTAGGCACCTATTCTGGGCCAGACGGTCCCCACACGCTGGTGTCGCACGTCCCTCCTCAGACTGAGCAAACAGTATCTCACCCAGTCCTTGGCTTCAGTGGGTAAATGCAGAGCGGGGGTTCAAACTCTGCCCGAGAGTCACAGCACGACCAACGTCCTGCCTGGGGGAGCCACACACAAGCAGGGAGAGATCCAGCCTGAGGGGGTAACGCAGATGGAAACCGGTGGCCACTTAGAGAAAGCCTGTGCAGGCAGAATGAACTTCGTGACGGACCAGACGTGGGGATGGGGCCAGGAAAGGGACCCACCATCAGGTTGTGAGCCGGACCTTCGGCATCTTTGTCTGGAAGAGAGGGGCAAAAATGGCACCTGGGTCCCTGGGATTGTTTTTTTTGTTTTGTTTTGTTTATTTTGAGAGAGAGAGAGAGAGAGAGAGCACTTGAGCAAGGAGGGGCAAAGAAAGAGGGAGAGAATCCCAGGCAGGCTCTGTACTGTCACACAGAACCCAGAGCTCGAACCTACGAACTGCAAGATCATGACCTGAGCCGTAACCAAGAGTCGGACACTCAACCAACTGAGCCACCCAGGCGCTCCTGGATAATTTTTTTAATGTTTATTTATTTGTTTTTGAGAGAGTGTGTGCCCTTGGGTGTGGGGGAGGGGCAGAGAGAGAGACAGAGCGTGAGCTGGGGAGGGGCAGAGAGAAAGGGAGACTCGGAATCCGAAGCGGGCTCCAGGCTCCGAGCTGTCCGCACAGAGCCCGACACGGGGCTCGAACCCACGAACTGTGAGATCACGACCTGAGCCGAAGTCAGACGCTTAACCGACTGAGCCACCCAGGCGCCCCTGGACTGTTTCTAAGGGTCCTTTTTTTTTTTTTTTTAATTGATACTTAGTGTGCATGAAGCAAAGTAAGCAAGCCGTAAGTGCCCTGCTTAATGACTTTTCACAAAGTGAACACACACCTGTGTAAACCGGTACCCTGATCAAGAGACAGAATGTTATTGCATCTGACGTCCCCCTAAGATCTCCTCTGGGCACTACCCCAAAGGCAAGCACCGTCCAGATCCCCAAGGCTGTAGATTAGCTCTGCTTGGCTGACTGATAAATTGATGTAAGTTTATTTATTTTGAGAAAGAAAGAGAGAGAGAGAGAGAGTGAGCTAGAGTGGGGGAGGGGCAGAGAGCGAGGCAGAGAGAGAGAATCCCCAGCAGGTTCCTCACTACCAACGCAGAGCCCGACACGGGGCTCGAGCCCACGAACTGCGAGATTATGGCCTGCGCCGAAATCAAGAGTTGGACGGTGAAATGCCTGAGCCGCTCAGGTGCCCCTGGCTTTACTTATTTTAGACATTATATGTTTGTAAATACAAAGGCTGGGGAAAAGCAGGAGCAGCGGGCACCCACACACCTCGCTGGGGGACTTGCAACCTGGTGAGAGCATTTTGGAGAAGAGATTGCCTACCGAAGCTGAATTATACTCCCGGCAGGCCTGCGGGACGTAGGCGTGTGTGCATAGGCTGTGTGGGCGAGAAAACACCCCTACTACTCCCGCCATGTCCCCAGTGGACACGAACGCACGTATTTACTCAAGGACAGTGTTCCCAGCAGCGTGTTCATGAAAGCCTCAAACTGGAAACCGCCCACGTGTCTGTCAACATTAAAATTGATCTACAGATCAGGGCATTCGCGCTGTAGACCGGCCCTCGGCCGTAAGAAGGAACGGAGGACGCACGGCAGGATGGATCTCCGAAGCTGAGGGAGGCGGACCCACAGGAGCGCCCGCGGTGAGGACCCCTGGGCGGTGAGGACCCCTGGGCCCGTCGGGGGATAATTGAGCTCATAACGGGCAGCACTTGGGAAAGTGTCCGGCATCCACCGAGCACCCAGGGAGCTTGGCGGCTGTTCTCACTACTGTTCTCGTGCCTGGGGGTTTTCTCTAGATTCTCCACTAAGCTGTACCGGTGTTTTGATTGCTTTTAGCTTTTGCCATCCACGTTCCTTAACCTTTCTGAGCCTCAGCAGAGGGAGCCTGGGTAGGGATGGGGGCTGGCCGCTCAGGGCAGGGGGAGGGGGGGAACGCCTCTTCTGGCCCTTGGTGCGCATCCCCACACCCACTCTGCTGGGCGAGGGAGGGGCCAGGCCGGGGCCAGCCGGAGGCTTTGGCTCTGGGAGGTCACTGACCCATGGAGGCCCTCCCTGGAAGGCGGGGTTTGGGTATCAGGACTGCACTTTGCTTCTTGTTACAACTGCAGGCCGGCTCAGGGCCTTGAACACATCCTTGAGCGGGAGAGAGCTGGGGAGTGGGGGTACCGAGACCGGCCCAAATCCCACCCAGTCAGGGATTGGCAGTGAGACCTCCAGGGCTGTCTTTCGCCCCTCCCCCTCCCCTCTTGCTCTCCTTCCCCTCTCTCCCCCTCTTCCTCCTCCCCCTCCTTCCCCTCCCTCTCTCCCTCTCCCTGCTTCCCTTCCTTCTCTCCACAGTCCTGCACTTTTACAGACAATAAAGAGCAACTCAAAGAGGCCCCTGACCCGCCCAAGGTCACACGGACAGTAGGAGCCGGGGCCAGAGGGCAGCCCTGATTATCCCTGAGCTTTCCTAGCCACCACTAGGGCCAAGGGGAGGGTCTTCCCCACCTGGAGTCTCCTCTCCCCACCTGACACAAGCCCCGGGGTCTAAGCTCGCCACGTTGGGCCTTGTTCAGAAAACCTCACTGGTTCCCGCAGTGAGAAGCCTTTTCTCTTGGTCGCTTTCCCCAAGGAGCACAAAGCCCGGGCTGCCACCGCTGTGTGTCCACCCTAGACAGCTGGACAGCGAAAGCAGCTGTCCCTGCCCTCTGGGCCAGGTCTCGTGTGAGGCCCCTTACAGGGGAAGCCATGCTGTCCCCCACTCTACCCATTGGGAAGCCGGGTACTGAGGAGGGAAGAAGAACGGGAACCTGGTGTCGGGGGAAGAGGGGAGGTGAGATCTGAAGCGAGGCAGTCCAGCCGAGGCCCACACACTGCCGCCGGCTCCCCTGTGGGGTGGGACTCTGGGGGGGGGGGGGGGGGGGGGGGGGGGAAGGGGGTTCAGCTAGAAGCCTCATCTCTGTGAATGTCAACCCTAAGACATGCATCCGTGTTGCCCGTTAGCAAAGACACCACTGCGATCTGTATCTAAAGGCACCTGAGTACGGGTAGAAAGGGCCACGGCAGGTGGCTAGGCTGAGAGGCACCTTCTGCCTAATGAATAGTCCCCGCCACCCAAATGCACACCCACCACCCACGTGGGGCCATTGGGCGGGGGGGCTGGCCTGCTTTTCACTGTGCCTGAGAAAAGAGACGCCAGCAGCATGGCAGAGCGGGGTTGTCCAGACAAACGGAACCAGTGGGATACAGGCAGGGATCTTTAGGAGGACATTTCTTTTAGGAATCGGCCCACCTGCTGGTGGAGGCAGAGAAGTCCCCCAGGGAGCTGTCTGCAAGCTGGAGAACCGGGCCCAGTGCTCTAATTCAATCCCAGTCCAAAGGCCTGAGAACCTGGGGCCAATAAGCCAGGATCTGCATCCAAAAAGCTCCAGAACAAGGGGTGCAGGTATCCGAGGGCAGGAGAAGATGACGTCTCCGCTCAAAGAGCAAATCTGCCCGTCCTCCCGCTTTATGTTCCATTCAGGCCCTCAGTGGACTGGACGGTGCCCGCCCACCCCGGGGAGGACCATCTTTACTCAGGCTATAGACTCAAACGCACTTCCCGAGACACCCTCCCAGATGTACCCAGAAAGAACTTTTTACCAGCGATCTGGGCATCCCTTAGCCCAGCCCTGTTGACCCATGAAATTCACCATGACACCCACTAGGGTTGGGAAGGTGTCTGTGTGGAGAGTAAAGAGCCATACTACAAACAGCCATTGAGAGTGTCCCTCCCTTGGTTGAAAGAACTGACCCCTTTGGTCTCCCATCCAAGTACTAACCAGGCCCGACCCTGCTTAGCTTCCGAGATCAGCCGAGATCGGGCACGTTCAGGGTGGTACGGCCGTAGACAAGAACTGACCCCTTTGGGAAGAATAAGAACACTTCTAACAACACATTGGTCAAGGTCTGGCAATCGGGTTGAACGCAGCAATGGCTGATGCCTACTGTGTGCTCAGTTCCCACGAACAGCTGTAAGGTGGGATCCCCCAGAGCCACACTCCCAGGAGAAATGGGTGCAGAGAGGGGACAGCCGGGGTGCTGCTTGGTGGCTGATGGAGGAAAGAAGGAGAGAGGTCACCGCCTGTGCTCCAGTCCAGGTATATAGCAGAAGAAGCAGGATGGGCTACACAGAGCCACAGAGGTATGCGTGCTTGCGAAATACGCAAGGTGCTTACAGACCCTTGGCTTGGCCAGCAGTAGGTCTGTGTCGGTGTTCGGGGACGCCCAAGCTGCTGCCTTACCCGCTCCTCAACTGTTTTTTTTTTTTTTTTTTTTTATTGTGATAAAATACGTAGAACAGAAAATCTACCATGTCAAACCATTTTGAAGTGCACAGTTCAGGGGCCCTAAGCACATTCCCACTGTTGTGCAGCTGCCAACGGGTCAGCACCATCCGTCTCCACAACCCTTCATTTTGCAAAAACAGCAGCTTTATCTTCATTGAGCGTTAACTCTGTATCTCCCCTCCCCCAGCCCATGGAAACCTTCTACCTTCTGTCTCTATGAATCTGACAACTCTAGGGACAGCATGTAGTGAATCATACAGTATTTGTCTTTTTTGTGACTGGTTTATGTGACTATCTTTTGTGACTTCACTTAGTGTAATGTCCTCAAGTTTCATCCATGTTGTAGCAGGAATTGGAATTTCCTTACTTTTTTTTTTTTTCTTCTAGAGGAAGAAAGGTTTATTCTTCCCTGTAAGTACCAGAATTTCCTTACTTTGTTTTTAAAGTTTCTTATTTTAATTCCAATGTATTTATTTTAGTTTCAGGTGTACAATATAGAGATTCAACAATTCTATACATTACTCAGTGCTCATCACAAGTGCCCTCCTTAATCTCCATCCCCCCACCCTTGGTAACCACCTGTTTTTTCTCTATAGTAATGAGTCTGTTTCTTGGTTTGTCTCTGTCCCCTTCCTTCCTTCCTTCCTTCTTTCTTTCTTTCTTTCTTTCTTTCTTTCTTTCTTTCTCTTATTTGTTTTGTTTCTTAAAAATTGCACATATGAGTAAGATCATAGGGTGCTTACCTTTCGCCGACTGACTTAATTCACTTAGCATTATACATTCTAGCTCCCTCTGTGCCGTTGCAAATGGCAAGATTTCATTCTTTCTTCTGGCTGAGTAATAGTCCATCGCATATCTCTACCACATCTTCTTTATCCGGTCCTCAGTCGATGGACACTTGGGCTGTTTCCACCTGTTGGCTCTCATAAGGAATGCCGCTATGGACATAGGCATACAGATATCTGTTCCATCTCCTTCTTTCAACTGTTTTGAGTATACAGCCAGAAATGGAATGACTGGATCACATGGCAATTCTATGTGCAATTATCTAGAGGAACCGAATCAGTCTTTTTTATCACCCATTGATTGAGAATTTCAGGGAGACTTAGCAACAGCCGGATGAGGCGGTCATTAACGTCTACAATTATTTAATGCTTGATTAATAGCTTCATTATCCTAGACTTAAAAGCCGGGTGTGAACTCTTCACCATTGAAATTACACTGGACGACGTTAAACATCCACCCAGATCAACATCAATAATTTGTTCCACTTGGCACGGAAAAATGTTTAAAATTCAGTGAAGCCAGCAGATACCCACAGCCCTGTGTTGCCAAGCAGCAATCGTGCTCACAAATGGCCAAAGCCTTTTCTTATAAAGAGAGGAGGAGGCCAGTGCTTGCGTGGAGACAGCGGGTCTGTCGCTAATGGAGTGAGCTGGCCGTGGAGTTTCTACAGGAGGCAAAGTGCAATCTATCATGTTGGAGTGTTTACTCTGAACGTGAAGCGTGTCCACTGGGAATCACAGTTTTCCAAGGGCCTTGTGCTGGTTCTGCTGATTCATATTCCCACAATTCCTCCACCGCATAATATTTTCCCATTGCCATGGTGACCGTGTGAGGAGAAGGCATAGGGAGAAACTTCAGAGTTTCCTTCTTATTTCACAGAGCAGAGATTAGACTTCGGCTGAAGAGTGGGCTACATGGTTTCTATTTTAAAGAGAAGAAGTAGGTTCCACTGAGCCGAGTTTTCTCTGGCTGAGAGAGAGCAGGAGTCAGGGAATGAGAACAGCTGGGTGACTGTTCCTGATTCCAGTACTTTCGAGCTGGTTCTGGCACTTTCGAGCTGGTTCTGGCACTTTCTAGTTGTTGACCTTGGGTAGGACTCTTTCCTTCTCTGAGGCTTAGTTCCTTTCTCTATAAAATGAGACACAGAATGGCGGTTAGGGTTCTCCGTAGAATTGGTAAAGAAAATGCAAGACATTTACAAATTGTAACACTTTATTCAAAAAAAAAAAATCACAAAAAAATCCCTCAAATACAAAGCCCCTTAGTCCAGGTCAAGGTGCTGCTGCAGGTGGTTTTATGTGGTGCCACCGTGGGCTTCGTTCCTTCGGAGCACCCTGTTCACATACACAGTGTTGACCCTCTCAAGGACAGGAACTTTACTTTGTTATCCCAATCCCTCCATTTTGCAGAGCACACGAATTTCCTAGGGCAGCCCTCAAGAGATACTTGCATTGAGTTCAAACTTGGACCCAGCAAGTATTTGCCAAAGCTCAGACTGCATCAAGCTTTTGGGGTCACGGAGGCAAGTCAGGGGAGGGAGCTGAGTCACCCCACTTCTGAGACCTGCCTTTGATTTCACAGCAGCTTTCCCCCGGGGAGGGGGGGAAGGAGCATGCCTACATGTGAGGTGCACACTGAATAGAAAATTCAGCCTTATATCTGGAACCTTCAAAAGCAAAACCGTGTGTCCTAGAGTTGAGAAACTGGTGATCACAATGCCATGTGTTAAGTGAGCTTCTCAGAACTTCTCTGTTGGCAGAGGTGACCCAGAGAGGGGAAGGATTCATTCTGTGTGATGGGGTGGGATGGCAGAGAGTTTCATGGGGCAGCCGTCTGGGCCAGAGGGCAAGGACTAGAGTTGTCATGGAGGAAGAGAGTTCATGGGCGCGGGAAGAGCGGTACCCAAAGGCACACGGCAGCCTGCTATGCTCGAAGGAGCTACCGGTAACTCTACGTGGCTGGAGCATAGAAGAGGACGGAGGTGGGCAGTGTGGACACGCCAGGAATGTCCGCACACACGACAGCACTGGACTAATGGGCAGGAAGAGAATCTGTGCTCTGGTCACGTGTCCTACGGACCAGACAGCTGGTGGAAAGGGAAAACTTTGAGGTGTGCTTGAAACCCCCCCCCCCCAGTGCTGGTTGTGTCTTTTTTGTCCCCAGTTTGGGGCTCTAGGGTGACCCAGATGGCATTGGTTGGAGGTTCTGATGTGGAGTCAAGACAGCCAAGAGCTGCAGACCTGGCCCCTGTCGAGTGGGATCCCACCAGAAGATCCTTCTCTGGTCCTCCATTCTCTGCAGACTCCACTTTGCCAGCAACTTGCATGAGAAGCATAGAAAGGAGCAGCCGTAACCGTCTCTCCCGGCAGGTCAGCCCGGCAGGGATTTTGCAGCAGAGCTGAGGACTTCGGGGAACTGGGTGTGTCAGTGTGCACACAGCAAGGCCTGTTCTGCAGATGGCACCCTGGTCGCCTGTGGGGACACCTGACCCAGCGACAGAGACAGGGAAC
>NW_026059289.1:8932-10654 GCF_023721935.1 Panthera uncia | reverse complement strand
TTCCCTTCCCTTCCCTTCCCTTCCCTTCCCTTCCCTTCCCTTTCCTTTCCTTGTTTTGAGAGAGAGAGAATCCCAAGCAGGCTCTGCACTGATAGTATGGAGCCTGACATGGGGCTCGAACTCATGAACTGCGAGGTCATGGCCTGAGCTGAAGTCAGACACCTAACCCACTGAGCCACCCAGGAGCCCCTTTGCTTTTCTTTTTCAAGATTGCTTTGACTATTTGGGGTCTTTTGTGGTTCCACAAAAATTTTAGAATTGTTTGTTCCAGCTCTGTGTAAAATGTTGTTGGTATTTTGATAGGAATATATGAATGCATAGATTGCTTTGGGTAGTATTGGCATTTTAACAATATTTGTTCTTCCAATCCATGAGCGTGGAATGTCTTTCTATTTCTTTGCTTCGTCATCAATTTCTTTCATCATTGTTTCATAGCTTCTGGAGTACAGGTCTTTTACCTGTTTGATTAGGTTTATTCTTAGGTATCTTCCTGATTTTGGTGTAATTGTATTCTTTCTTTTTTTAAAATGTTAATTTATTTATTTTGAGAGAGAGAAGAGAACATGCACGAGTGAGTGGGGGAGGCACAGAGAGAGAGAGACTCTGTGTGTGGGGGGGGTGAGAATCCCAAGCAGGCTCTGTGCTGTCAGTGCCAAATGCGACACGGTGCTTGATTTCATGACTGTGAGATCATGACCTGAGCCAAAATCAAGAGTCAGACCCTCACCTGACTGAGTCACCCAGGTGCCCCTTTTTCTTTCTTTCTTTTATTTTTAGATACATTTTTACTACCTATGTATACATCCCCCAAGCAGTATAATTTACTCTTATTCATTTTTGAACTTCATATGAAAAAAATCACCGTATACATATTTTGCCTTTTGCTCAATATTGTATTTGTGAAGTGCATCCATGTTGTTCAAGATTGTGACTTGTTGATTTTCATTGCTATGTGGTATTCCATTTTGTAGAAGTAACGCAATTTATCTTTGTAGACAGTCCATTTTTATTCTTACCAAGTCAAGTTGTTCTCATAGAGTGTTTATACAGTTTATCTTGTAGCCTTTTGCTGAAGGGAGCTCTTTTTCAGAGTCCTCTCTCACTCTGACCCAGGAGACTTTGAGTCCTGAAGAGAAGTATAAATGTTTCTACTGGGGGCGCCTGGGTGGCTTAGTTGGTTAAGCATCCGACTTTAGCTCAGGTCATGATCTCATGGTTCATGAGTTCAAGCCCCACATCAGGCTCTATGCTGACAGCTCAGAGCTTGGAGCCTGCTTCGGATTCTGTGTCTCCCTCTCTCTCTCTGCCCTGACCCCACTCACACACTCTCTCTCTCTCTCTCTCTCTCTCTCAAAAATAAATAAATGTTAAAAAAATTTAAAAAAAATGTTTCTACTGTAAAAATTAGCTTGATGGTGTCTCATACCCTCTCTAATAGATATGGCCCCAGAAACCCCTTAGGGGGGTTTTTTTTTTTTTTTTTTTAATTAAAAAAAATAATTACTAGTTTGTAAACTCATCTCATTTCTGTGTTTTGACTTGGGGAGTCTTGAGTGAAGTTTCTCTTACTGTCCAATACTTTGGGATTTCAGATATGAATACTTATCTCTTTATAGAGTTCATTTGCATTCTCAACATTTATAAAAATGGATGTTTGTTTTAAAATAGTTTTTAGTTATTTAAGACTTAAATCTTAAAGAGCCTGATGGTTGGAAGCCCTAG
>NW_026059289.1:0-8832 GCF_023721935.1 Panthera uncia | reverse complement strand
AGCTATATATATATATATATATATATATATATATATATATATATATATATATATATATATATTCTCTATGTCCTTTTGTCTTAGAGCTTAATGGAGCTGCATAATCTTCCTCTTTGGCATTTAGAGAAGAGTTGGCATGCATCTGGAAAAGCCCAGTATGCTCTTTTTGTGGTTGAGTATTCTTTATTGGTTATTAGAAATACGTTCAGTGCCTTGGTCAATGTGTATGTGTTACGTTCCAAGTGTTAATATTTACCCAGTTGTAAACTGTGATACATTTCACTTCCTTATGAGAAATATTTCAGCTCAGGGGTGCCTACTTGGCTCAGTTGGTATAACATGTGACTCTTGATTTTGGGGTTGTAAATTTGAGCCCCGCATTGGGGGTAGAGTTTACTTAAAAAGCATTTCAGCTCTGGTGAGAACTTAAACGTGAACAATTCAAATAGATATGCCCTTTTAACTAGACAGTCTTTCTTATTTGTGAAATATATATCACAGATATTTTACACATATACCCCTTTGGTTTGATCTGTTCACTGATAACGTGTGTCTTCATTTTATGAATGAGAGAAAAGGATTTGCGTTCCGTTTAGCCTTGAGTTTAGCATTTTGCATCTTGATTCTGTTCATCGTTTCTGCTAGGATACATTCCCAGAGTGCCTTGATTTCCTTGGAATATTTGTCTGTACCCACACCAGACTATCCCTTTGAATGCTTCAGAGGATTGTTGACCTCAGGCTTTGCTGCTTTATTTTTTATATCGTCTACCTTTTCTCTGTGCCTGACCATAAATATTTGTCTTTATCCTCTTCCCTCCCATACCTGAGAGTTCCTGCAGTCACTTTCAACCTGCCTAGAGAATGATTTCTTTTGATGATGTAGACTTTGAATTTTCTTTCATGTTATTGCATACCTCCCTCCTCTTGTATCTAGATGGTAAGGGGAAGTTAATCAGTATACTTTTTTTTTTTTGGCCTCACATTCTGATTCTGGTCAGTTATTACAGCACAGGTCTTCTCTAAACTGAAGTAACAGATACTGGACAGAGGAAGTGAGTTGTTCGATACTCATTGTGGACAGGCCACACCTGTATTAATGAGCACTCTGCATGTCAGTTCGAAAGAACAAGATCCACACTGATACTTGAACCATAAATTGAGATCTCCAAGTCTACTAGATTTACAACAGAGCATTCATTACCCCAGATTCCTAATTTAAATACCTTCTGTTGAGTGAGGAGTTCTGGATTCTAGCCCTTGCTGTACTTTTTTTTTTTTTTTTTAAATTTAGTTTATTTGAGAGAGAGAATAGCTTATGTGTTCACACCCATGGGGGAGGGGCAGAGAAAGCACAGAGCCTGACCTGGGGTTTGATCCCACGAATTGTGAGATCATGACCTGAGCTGAAATTGAGAGTTGGGGGTTCAACTGAGTGAGCCATCCAGGCACCCCTAGCCCTTGCTGTACTCTAGGCTTCAGTTTCCTTATCTGTAAAACGTGTTGGATTAGACGATATCTATGATCACTTCTATTAAGTTTATCATTATAACATTGGTCTTTTTCTGAATTGACACTTTAGGAGCAAAAACACCCCCTTAAAATGAAAAGATGGAAGGAGGGAAAACAAAACAAACACCAGTTTCCTTTCATGTCCAGATTTAATTTATAAAGTTAATTGGAATCCTTTTCTTTGAAGCTAAAATAAAAGTAGTTGTGTGCCTACAGCTTTGCCAGTTAAAGTGTAATACAAGGTAACAGCATCTCTTTTGATATCTTTATAGTAGTTTCTTAAATTACTGAAGTCACAAATGTGAATGTGATGGCTTAAGGTAGTTTATATTAGGCATTACACATTTTAGAGATACTTTTGGATGGAGTTGAATTAATTCTACAAACATAAAATAACATACCCAGGAAGACATCATTTTATTCATTTGTAGTATTTTTTTTTATCCTATACTGTCTTAGAAAATACATGCTACTTAGAATAGTGGCAAAAAATGTTCAGAAAATGTTCTTAAATTATTAAATTCCTGAATGTTCATGGACATTTTATCTTACTAAATATTAAAAAATGTATTTATATGAATTTTAATCTGATGCAGATAGTTACACTGCTTAGGACATTATCTTTTTTTTTTTTTTTTTTTTTTTAAAGGTGTTGTTTTTAAGTAATCTCTATACCCATCGTGGGGCTTGAACTCACAAGATCAGGAATCCCATACTCCACTAATTGAGCTAGTCAGGTGCCCCAGGACTTTACCTTTTTATTTTTTCATTTTTCAGAGATTTTTCACCACATTATTTCATTTATAAATAAGGTGTTACGGGTGGTGCTTTCTTCCTAATTTTGATTAATTAGAGAATTTCTCCCACTTCACCTTGTTCTACTTGCAAACGTGTCCTTCACCAGCATGTCACCAGCATAATAAAAATATTTGAATTCCTTCATTATTCATGAAACCATTTTTTGGGTACATAATTACCTGGTGAGGGAATTCTTCCAAAATGGACACAGATGCATTTTACCCCTAACTTGTGTAAAATGACTTACTTCACTTTATTCTGCTTTTGTTTTTAAGAAAACATATGTGAGGGTGGAACAGTCCTCTGGATCAGGAAGCATTATCAGTTTCCACTGATGTTTTCTACACAGTCTGTTTTTATATGAGACGCTAAAAGCTCAAACTCTGGATGATGCTATAAAGACATGGAAAATTATTCTTTCTTAGGGTTGGAGGAAGTGGTGACTAGTGTTTTTTTGCTGGTAGTATCTGATAATCCACCCTCCCTTTAGCTATTCTAGGCATGTTTAGTTGTCAGGCGTTGTCAGACTAAATTGCTAAAAATAACAAATAGGGGGAGGCTGTTCTAAGGCCAGCTTTTGCCACTGTCTGTAATCTGTTTAATTTAGTTCCTAGGGAGAAAGGGCAAAGGAACATGGTGCTATTCTCATTGAATGGATTTTTTGTTTAAAGTGCTGACAAGAAAATTGTTTGAGCTCTCCCTTTCCCAAGCCCTATAGGGCTCACGCACCCACATCCATTTACAGTGCAGAACCAGAGCTGGGGGGCTCAAAGAGCATGTTCTGATCAGTGGTTATGCTAGAGATTAACCAGGTGATTGTGGTCTTTTGCTAGTCTTTTAAATGTGACTTTTGACAGTGGAAATATGCAGTCAGTGTGTGAGAGAAGGTAAGAGGGAGAAAATGGTGATTACAAATGGGGGAGTTAGTGTGAGAATAAAGAAATCTTTCTCTTGAGTACTTTTCCCTAACGCACTGTTTAGAGAGTCAGGTTGTTTGATGAAATTAAGCACACACTTGACTCCAGTATACCTGTGTGCAATTTTAACCCACAGTGCCAGCATAAAGCTGTACTTGGATTTGACTTTGACCTCTCTGTGCCTTCACTTCTTTCTAATATTTCTGTTATAGAAATATTTATTTCTGTAGAAATATTTCTGTAGAAATAAATATTTCTATAATAGAAGTAATGGTCTATAAAGTAGAGATAGCAGTCTAGTACTTGTTTGTAAAACTATTGATCATAAAGGGATGGTTTAAATGCCTTTCCTATTTCCTGCTATGTATTCACCAGTGGCGGAGTATATGAAAACTAGGGCAGATTTTCAGTTATATTGCTGGTATTCTACCGTTTGTGTAACCCACCTGAGGGATTATTGATTTTTATATTCTTAAGTTGCTTGCTTACTTTTGTATCTGAAGTCCTATCCAACATCCCTTCCTTTGTGCAATTTTTTTTTTGCGGGCGGGGGTGGGGGGCAGTAGGGGCAGGTGGTTTGAACCTGACCAAACACCAAAGAAAGAAATGGATTGCTTTTATTAGAGATTCTTTTGCTGGGGGGAATGTCTTGGGAAAGTTTGTATTAATGAAGATCCTCATGTTTGTTTACCTAAAGATTTGGGATTTGTGCACTTGGCTACTACAGGCTTTGGGAATGCTTGCTTATGTATGTATGTATGTATGTATGTATGTTCATTTTCTGAGAGTGTGAGTGGGGGAGGGGCGGGGGGGACCAAGGATCTGAAGTGGGCTCTGTGCCGACAGCAGTGAGCCCGATGTGGGGCTCAAACTCACGAACAGTGAGATCATGAACTGAGCCAAAGTCAGACGCACCCAGGCGCCCAGGGGAATGCTTACTTTTAGACATTTCTTAAGTCACCAACCTGCCATACTCCCTAATTTAGTGAATTCATGATTTTAACTGAACTAAAGGTTCTCAAATACATAATGTAGAACACAGTCTTAACGACTATCTGTGCTATATATATGATTAAGTCTTGTGATTCATGTGGAGTGACATAACTGGCAGTGCTTTAAATCTTTACAAGTAGCACAAAACAGGTGTAATTTGTAGTTGAGTTTAATCAGCTGTTGGAATTTGTAAAGAAAAACTTCACTTTCTGCTCAGAACTGGGCTTTCTTTGGAGTTCATATTCAAAGCCTTTATTCATGCATACTCTCTGCTGTCTTTAGATAGGTGGCGATAAAAAAACATGAGAAAGAAGGAGCTTCTGATTGTACAGTTGAAGCCTTAAACTAGTTCAAATTTCAAACAAAACTCTAAAGTATCAATTGAATAAACTTTTGTTTTTTATTTTTTTTAAGTTTATTCATTTTGAGAGAGAGAGAGCATGAGCAGGGTAGGAGCAGAGAGAATTCCAAGCAGGCTCTGCACTGTCAGTGTGGAGCCTGCTGTGGGACTCAAACCCACGAACTGCGAGATGTGACCTGAGCTGAAACCAAGAGTCGGATGCTTAACCCACTGAGCCAATCAGGCACCCCACAACTGACTAAATTTTAAACTTAGATGCTTTTCATATCAGAGGTTGAACTGATTTAAAACTGATTCCTTTGGGAGGAGTAAGCAATTCCTGGATTTGTAAGGCTTTGGCCAGTCGTAGTTGTTAGGTCAGAAGAAGTATATGCATATTTTAAAACAAGGATTATTAAGTGTTTGCTGAGTATCTTGATTATACATGGTACTTTGGGGTATGCCTAACTGTGGAGGCTTTTTGTTCTTACTTTCATACATTAAGGGACACAGCCTCTTGTACTTAATGTATGCCTTGCACTGTTAAATGCAACGAAGACAAAATTAGCAAAGACCCTGATGAGCATGGAGCTTATATTTTGGAGAAAGGGAGGGAGCAACAGATAATAAACAGTATAATTTATAAATGCTAAACAGAAAAATAACATGGAGTCAGGAGACGGAGAATGATGGGAGTGTATAAGCTATTTTATATCGTGTTGATTGGGAAGGTTTTACTTATAAGGTGATACTTGAGCAGAAGCCTGAAGGGAGTGAGAGAGCAAGCTATGTGTACATCTGGGAAAGAGGCTTTCAAGCAGAGGGGCCAGAAAGTATAAAAACCCGAAGGTGAGGTTGTAATTGATGAGTTGGAAGAATAGCACAGACGCCAGTTCATTTGGAGCTGAGTGAGGTAGAGAATATTAGAAGAAATCAGGGAGTGGTTGAGAAGTAGATTACAGAGGACTTGCAGGCCATATTAAAGGTTTTGGATTATGCTCTGGAATTGGGAGTTTTTGGGTGGTTTTGAACAGATGAATGACATGATCTGATTCATACTGCTTTTCATTTTTGTTTGTTTCTTGAGAGCGCATGGGCAGGGGAGGGCCAGAGAGAGAAGGAGAGGGAGAATCTCAGGGTTCCATGCCCTGTGCGGGGCTTATTCTCACAACTGTGAGATGATGACCTGAGCCAAAATCAAGAGTTGGGTGCTTAATCATTTGAGACACCCAGGTACCCCTTGATTATATTTTAAAAGGACCAGACTGGGTGCTATATTGAAAATAGAGTATAGGGGGCAAGGGTGGAAGCAAGAAGATCTGTTAAGAGGCTGTTGCATTATCCAGGGGAGAGATTGATGGTGGCTTGGACCAGGGTGCAGTGCTAGAGGAGGTGGTCAGACTGAATGTATTTTAAGGTAGTGCCAAAGACAATTGGGTGTAGGGATGGAAGAGAGGACTGAAGTTTTGGACCCTCCTTCCTCCCCATGTATCACTCATTGTCCTCTTGGAGGGATCTGGAATGGGTTCATGGGAGAGGGGTCATTTCACCTGGGCCTTGAAGGTCAGTTAGAATTTTGCTTGATGTAGGGCTGGGGCACAGGAGAGAGCATTTCAGATAAAGGAAATCATGGGAACGAAAGTCTGGGAGTGGAGTGGTAAAGGAGGTTGGAGTGAGAAATGAGGCTGGAGAGGTTTAAGAGAAAAGTGTTAAGGCTAAAATGAATGAAATCTGCATTGTTTCTGCTCACTTTGTGTAAGTACTACTTGTTCTGGGCAAGTAGTTATTCCCAGTGCCAGTGCTCTTCATTTAGTGTGGTTTCCACACAACATTCCATGTGTGCTGGGCACCACAGAGATTGCATATGTTTATGGGAACAGATGTGCTATTGGTAGTTCATTGGTCATTGTTTCCTAGTTGAGCTTCAAGTTTCAAAAGTAATTTTATTATTTTTTAAATCTCCCTAATGTTTATTTTTGAGAGAGACAGAGTGCGAGCGGGGGAGGGACGGAGAGGGAGGGGGACACAGGATCTGAAGCAGGCTCCAGGCTCTGAGCTGTCAGCATAGAGCCTGACGCAGGGCTTGAACCCACGGGCCATGAGATCATGACCTGAGCCGAAGTCAGACACCCACCTGACTGAGCCACCCAGGCGTCCCTCAGAAGTAATTTTAAAAGCAAATTGAAAGTTTGGTTTGTGATATGCAGGTAGAGATACTGAATAGATAGTTGAATATATGAATCTGGAATTCTAGGCTAGTGAAATATAATTTGAATTATCTATTATAGGTGGCATTTAAAGTTACCGAGCTGGATTAGGTCAACTAAGGAGAAGAGGTAGCTAGAGAAAGAATGAGTTTCATGGACTGAGCCCGAGGGCACTGCACCAGGATGTAAAGCTCTTACCAGAGGTGTAGACAGTGTGTAGTGTGAGTCCAAAGAACTAAGTGAACGCCCACATGGGCAAGCCCATGTTGAGACAAGGAGACTGTTCAGACCCTTGGTTTTGTGGTGGCAGCAGGAGCTGTCAACTCAGTTAGACTTGAGTTGCAAATGCTTTTTGGCCTTCTCTTACTAGTACTGACCTTGGAGCTGGGCAAGCCTGGTCTGCTGAGGGAAGCAGGTTTGTTATTTGGGGAGAGTTTGCAAAAGGTAGAGGCTGACGTCAGATTAGGCTTAGAGCTGAGCGCTCTGTCCATGGGCCTATACTGCAGGGAGTGGTTGAACACAGTTCATTTAGAGCACAAGAGATAAGAAACCCTGCTATGTTGAGTAATATTTGAGGGAGGTTGGTACTTAACATGAGTGAAAGCAAACATGCCTACTAATTTTGAACTAGTTTTGAAGTTTCCTAATAACTAGTACCTTCCCTATTCCCCATACACACTCTCATATATGCACACACACATATGTGGACTTCCTACCCTCTTTCAGGATATACTAAGAAAAACTTGAACCTTGAGAATATTTTGTTTTAGTTCATCTCAAGATTCTTAGCAAGTGGTAGGTACTTTTTTTTCTTTGCTCGGATATGTGTAGCATAATGCCTTGGCATAATAATTAAGGGTACGAACTCTGAAATCAGATGAGTATGAATTTGAACTTCAGCTCTGCCACTCACCACATTGGGTAAATTAGCTTCTATAAGCCTAAATATGCTCTTCTATAAAATAGCAACAATGGTGTTGATGGAGAGGGACAATAAATAATCCCTTTATTATCTGCCTAAGTTTGGAACCAACTGAAGTTAGGCAGATTGTGTACCTTTTGCAAGCAGGCAGATGCTGGTAGAACAAAAGAAGCTAAGCAACATTGCCTTTGCCCAAACATGCCAATCAGAAAAACCACTAGTGTTACATGCACCCCAATGTTTACAGCAGCACTATCCACAATAGCCAAAGTATGGAAAGAGCCCAAATGTCCATCGATGGAAGAATGGATAAAGAAGATGTGGTAAATAAATACATACAGTGGAGTATTACTCAGCAATCAAAAAGAATGAATTCTTGCCATTTGCAACTACATGGATGGAACTAGAGGGTGTGATGCTAAGTGAAATTAGTCAGAGAAAGACAGCTATCAAATGACTTCACTCATATGAGGACTTCAAGACACAGAACAGATGAACACAAGGGAATGGAAGCAAAAGTAAAAAATATAAATATAAAAATGTAAAAATAGGGAGACAAAACACGAGACTCTTGAATATGGAGAACAAACAGAGTTACTGGAGGGGTTGTGGGAGGGGGGATGGGTTAAATGCCTAAGGGGCGTTAAGGAATCTACTCCTGAAATCATTGTTGCACTATATGCTAACTAATTTGGATGTAAATTA
This sequence comes from Panthera uncia, assembly GCF_023721935.1. Lineage (NCBI taxonomy): Eukaryota > Metazoa > Chordata > Mammalia > Carnivora > Felidae > Panthera > Panthera uncia. Next base: position 439 of record NW_026059289.1, on the reverse strand, counting down.
AAAAAATTATAAAAGAAAAAGAAAAACCATTAGTTTTCCTGAGGGTAGATAGAGAGGCTACCGCTATAGCTGACGAATACTGGAGGTTAGGAGGATAAGCATTTCTCCCTTAAAAAACACCTACTTTTTTTTTTTTTTGTAATCTCCGTACCCAGCATGAGACTTGAACTCATGACCCTGAGATCGGGAGTCACATGTTTGACTCACTGCGCCAGCCAAGCACCCTCCAACCCCCGCCAAATACCTACTTTTTAACATAGTACTTGTAAATCACTGGACGCTGCCTGTACACAGCAAATAATAAATACAAGATTTGTTGTTTGCATATGTTGGATGCTCAGTAGCTGCTTATCAATTGAGCATATTGCCACCAAATGCTTATAAGATAAAGGTTTTTTTTTTTAATTTGGAAAATAATTAAAGACATACAAATGTACAA
>NW_026059288.1:0-10661 GCF_023721935.1 Panthera uncia | reverse complement strand
TATGCCTTTGTGTCTGTGTTTGTGTGTGTGGGTGTTAGGAGTTACACGGTTTTATCGCCTGAGTGGGTTCATGTATGTACCACACAGTCAAGATGTTAAATAGTTTCAACATCATAAGGATCCCTCTTGTTGCCCTTGTAAAACCATACCCTCCTCTATTTACCCCCAATCCCATCCTTAATCCTTGGCAGCCACTAGTCTTTTCAAAAATGTTATTATGTAAGTGAAATCATACTGAATGTAACTTTTTGAGATTGGCTTCTTTATACTCAACATGAATCACCAGTGATTCACCTAAGTTATTGAGTGTGCTAATAGTTCATTCCTGTATATTGCTGAGTAGTGTTCTATGCTACGGATGTACCAGTTTGTTTAACCATTCACCTATGAGAGGATATTGGGGTGAATTTCAGTCTGGGCCATAACAAATAAAGCTGCTGTGAACACTCATAAACAGGTTTTTGTGTAGATATAAGTTTTCATTTCTCAGGCATAAAAGATAAGAGTGTTGATTGCTGAGTCATATGGTAGTTGCAGGTTTAGTTTTATAAGAAACTGTCAAACTGTTTTCCAGAATGGCTGTACCATTTGACATTACCACAAGCAATGCATAAGAGATCCAGTTTTTCCTCATCCTTTCCTGTTTTTGGTATTGTCACTATTTTTTATTTCAGTCATTATGATACGTGTGTAGTGGTATCTTATTTTGTTTTTTATTGGCATTGTCCTGCTGGCTAATGATGTTGCACATCTTTTCATGTGCCTATTTACTATCTTTAGTCCTCTTTGGTGATATGTCCATGCATATCTCTTGCCCATTTTGTAATTGGGTTTGTTGGTATTTGCTATTGATATATATCTTTATTATATTCTAGATACTAGTCCTTTATAATATATCTTTATTATATTCTAGGTAATAGTCTTTTGTCAAATCTGTGATCTGTAAATATTTTCTTCCAGTTTGTAGCTTGTCTTTTCATCCTTTGAGCATGAGCTCTCACAGAGTAAAGGTGTTTAATTTTGATGAGGTCCAACTTGTCAATTTTGCCTTTTATACATTACTTTTTTGGTGTCAAGTCTAAGAACTGTTTGCATAGTTCTGGCTCCTGAAAACTTTCTCCTACAGTTTTTTTTCTAAAAGTTTATAGTTTTGCATTTTACCTTCTAAATCCATAATCCATTTTGAATTAATTTTGTGTAAGGTATGAGGTTTATCTCGTGGTTTATATTTTTGGCCTACAAATGTCCAATTGCTCCAACACCATTTATTAAAAAGGCTATACTTCAGCCAGGTCACGATCTCGTGGTCCGTGAGTTCGAGCCCCGCGTCAGGCTCTGGGCTGATGGCTCCGAGCCTGGAGCCTGTTTCCGATTCTGTGTCTCCCTCTCTCTCTGCCCCTCCCCCGTTCATGCTCTGTCTCTCTCTGTCCCAAAAATAAATAAAAAATGTTGAAAAAAAAATTAAAAAAAAAAAGTCTATATATGAAAGACCCAATGCTAATATCATCCTCAATGGGGAAAAACTGAGAGCTTTCCCTCTAAGGTCAGGAACAAGACAGGGATGTCCACTCTCGCCACTGTTATTCAACATAGTATTGGAAGTCTTAGCCTCTGCAATCAGACAACACAAAGAAATAAAAGGCATCCAAATTGGCCAGGAGGAGGTAAAACTTTCACTTTTCGCAGATGACATGGTACTCTATATGGAAAACCCAAAAGATTCCACCAAAAAACTGCTAGAACTGATTCATGAATTCAGCAAAGTTGCAGGATGTAAAATCAATGCACAGAAATCAGTTGCATTCCTATACACCAATAATGAAGCAACAAAGAGAAATCACGGAATCGATCCCATTTACAATTGCACAAAAACCCATAAAATACCTAGGAATATATCTAACCAAAGAGGTGAAAAATCTATATGCTGAAAACTATAGAAAGCTTATGAAAGAAATTGAAGAAGACACCAAAAAATGGAAAAAGATTCCATGCTCCTGGATAAAAAGAACAAATATTGTTAAAATGTCAATACTACCCATAGCAATCTACATATTCAATGCAATCCCTATCAAAATAACACCAGCATTCTTCACAGAGCTAGAACAAACAATCCTAAAATTTGTATGGAACTAGAAAAGACCCAAAATAGCCAAAGCAATCTTGAAAAAGTAAACCAAAGCAGGAGGCATCACAATCCTGGACTTCAAGCTGTATTACAAAGCTGTAATCATCAAGACAGTATGGTACTGGCACAAAAACAGACACTCAGATCAATGGAACAGAATAGAGAACCCAGAAATGGACCCACAAACGTATGGCCAACTAATCTTTGACAAAGCAGGAAAGAATATCCAATGGAATAAAGACAGTCTTTTTAGCAAGTGGTGCTGGGAAAACTGGACAGCAACATGCAGAAAAATGAACCTGGACCACTTTCTTACACCATACACAAAAATAAACTCAAAATGGATGAGACCTAAGTGTAAGGAAGCCATCAAAATCCTCGAGGCGAAATCAGGCAAAAACCTCTTTGACTTTGGCTGCAGCAACTTCTTACTCAACACATCTCTGGAGGCAAGGGAAACAAAACCAAAAATGAACTACTGGGGCCTCATCAAAATAAAAACCTTCTTCACAGTGAAGGAAACAATCAGTAAAACTAAAAGGCAACTGACAGAATGGGAGAAGATATTTGCAAATGACATATCAGATAAAGGGTTATTATCCAAAATTTATAAAGAACTTATCAAACTCAACACCCAAAAACAAATAACCCAGTGAAGAAATGGGCAAAAGACATGAGTAGACTTTTGTCCAAAGAAGACATTCAGATGGCCAACCAATACATGAAAACATGCTCAACAGCACTCATCATCAGGGAAATACAAATCAAAACCACAATGAGAGCCCACCTGAAACCTGTCAGAATGGCTAACACTAACAACTCAGGCAACGATAGATGTTGGTGAGGATGCAGAGAAAGAGGATCTCTTTTGCATTGCTGGTGGGAGTGCAAACTGGTGCAGCCACTCTGGAAAACAGTATGGAGGTTTCTGAAAAAAATTAAAAATAGAACTACCTTACGACCCAGCAATTGCACCAGTAGGTATTTATCCAAGGGATACAGAGATGCTGTTTTGAAGGGACACATGCACCTCCATGTTATAGTAGCACAATCAACAATAGCCGAAGTATGGAAAGAGCCCAGGTGTCCATCAATGGATGAATGGATAGAGAAGAGGTGGTATGTATGTATATATATATATATATATATATATATATATATATATATATACAATGGAGTATTACTCACCAATCAAAAAGAATGAAATCTTGCCATTCGCAACTACACGGATGGAACTAGATGGTATTATGCTAAGCAAAATTAGTCAGAGAAAGACAAATATCATATGACTTCACTCGTATGAGGACTTTAAGATACAAAACAGATGAACATAAGGGAAGGGAAGCAAAAATAATATAAAAACAGGGAGGGGGACAAAACATAAGAGACTCTTAAATATGGAGAACAAACAGAAGGTTACTGGAGGGGGTGTCAGAGGAGGGATGGGCTAAATGGGTAAGAGGCATTAAGGAATCTACTCCTGAAATCATTGTTGCACTATATGCTAACTAACTTGAATGTAAATTTAAAAAATTAATTAATTAATTTAAAAAAAGGCTATCCATTCTCTATGGAGTTGCCTTTCCATCTTATCAAAATGTATTTATATATGTGTATATATATATATGTATATATATGTATGTGTGTATATATATATGTGTATATATATATATATATATATACATATATATATATTTTATAGAGAACACAAGCGAGGGAGAGGGATTGAGGGAGAGGGACCGAGGGAAAGAGAGAGAGAATCTTAAGCAGGCTCCATGCTCAGTGCAGAGCTGGATGCAGGGCTTGATCCCACAACTCTGGGATCATGACCTGAACCAAAATCAAGAGTCAGATATTTAACCGACTGAGCCACCCAGGTGCTCTAAGTTTGCTATTTTTCCATTGATATATGTGTTCAGTCCTCTGTCACTGATTCCTCCCACTTTATGCTTCTTTGTCAGGATTGTTTTAGCTGTTCTAGGGCCTGGGCTTTACCATATAAATTTTAGAATAAGATTGTCTATGCCTACAGAAAACCTTGCTTGGATTTTGTTAGCAATTGAGTTAAACCCATAGATCAATTTAGGGAGAATTGACATCTTTACTATGTTGAGTGTTCCAATCCATGAACACAGTATGGCTTGTCATATATTTAGTTCTTTCTTTATTTCTTTTATGACATTTTACAATTTTCAGCATAGAGATCCTATACCTGTTTTGTTATGTGTACATCTAAGTATTTCATTTTCTTTGGAGTGATTATAAATGGTATTATATTTTTTATTTGTTTCCACATGTTCATATTAGTATATAAAATGCAATTCATTTTCTTTGTTGATTTTGTAACTTGTGAGCTCACTGAGATCACTTACTAGTTCTAGAAGGTTTTTCATAAATTCCTAGGGAAAGCATTCAGTCATTTCTTATTAAGTATAATATTAGTTGTATTTTTTTTTGTAGAAATTCTTTTCAAGTTGAGGTGATTTCTTTCAATTCCTAACTTGCTGAAATTTTTGTTATGAATGGTGCTGGATTTTATCAAATGCTTTTTTTTGTGCTGACATCATTATATGATATTTCTACATTAGCTTATTGATACAAAGCCTAACATTGAATGATTTTTTTGAATGTTGAACCAAATTTGCACACCTGAAAGAAATCCCACTTGTTGTGGTGGTATATAATTCTTTTTATACATTATTGGATGAGGTTTGTGACTATTTTATTGAGGATTTTAACATCTAATTTCATGATGCTTTTTGGTCAGTTGTTTTCTTTGTACTGGTTTTTTTTTTTTTTTTTCTGATTTTAGTGTAAGGTAATGTTGGGCCCATAAAAATGAGCTGGGACACAATCCTCTTTGTTCTGTTTACTGAAGGAGATTGTGTAAAGTTGGTGTTAATTCTTTAAATGTTTGAAAGAATTCTGTAGGGAAACGTGGGCCTAGAGATCTTTTGTAGAAACTTTCAGTTATTAACTTGATTTCTTTAATAGTTATAGAGTTATTCTGATTACTTCATCTTGGTTGATGTGTTAGTTTGTGGTTTTTGAGGAATTAGTTCATTTCTTTGAAGTTGTCAAATACATGTGCTTAATGTTATTCGTAATATTCCCTTATTATCTTTTCAATGGATGCAGGATTTATAGTGATACACCTCTTTTAATCTCTTTTTTTTTATGTTTATTTTTGAGAGAGAGAGAGAGACAGAGCATGAGTGGGGTAGGGGCAGAGAGAGAGGGAGACACAGAATCCGAATCAGGCTCCAGGCTCTGAGCTGTCAGCACAGAGCCTGATGTGGGGCTCCAACTCACGAACTGTGAGATCATGACCTGAGCCGAAGTTGGACACTTAACTGACTGAGCCACCCAGGCGTCCCTCTCCTCATTTCATTTCTAATATTGATGGTATGTCTTTAATTTTATTTTTGCCAGTCTCATTAGAGATTTATCAATTGTATTGGTTGTTTTTGAAAAACTGGTTTTTATTTTCTTATCAATTTTCTCTATTCTTTTCCCATTTTAACTTTCATTAATCTCTACTCCTTCCTTTCTTTTGCCTGTTTTGGGTTTATTTTGCTCTTCTCTGTTAGTTTCTTGAGGTAGGAACTTAAATTATTGATTTTAGATATTCCTCTTCCCTAATCTGAGCATTTAGGGCCATAAATTTCCTCTTATTATTCCTTTAGCTGCATTCCACAAACTTTGATATGCTATAATTTTGTTTTCATTCAGTTCTATGTATTTAAAAAAATTTTTCCTTTTAGGTTTCTTTGACCCATGAATTGTTTATAATTGTGTTGTTCAGTTTCCACTTGCTTTATTATTTTTCTGTTGTTGATTTCTTGTTTGATTCCGTTATTGCCAGAGACCACACTCTGTGATTTCAGTTCTTTAAAACTTGTTGAGATTTGTTTTATGGCTCATGATATAGTCTATCTTGGTGAATGTTCCATGGGCACTAGAAAAAAAAATGTTTCGTTTAATGCTGTTTGGTGGAGTGTACTGTATATGTCAAGTAGATCCTACTGTTTGATTGTGTTATTTGGATCTTCTGTATCATTGCTGATTTTCCATCTAGCAGTTTATTTTGTTTGCTGAGAGGGGAGTGTTGAAGTCTTTGGCTATAATTGTGGATTTTTTCTATTTTTCCTATTAGCTCTATCAGTTTTTGCTCCATGTATTTTGAGACACGGTTGTTTGGTGCATTCACATGTAGGACTGTTCTGTCATCTGTATGGACTGATTCTTTTACCTTTATTTATGTTCCTCTTCATCTCTAGTGATTTTCTTTGCTCTGAAGTTTATTTTATCAGATATTAATATTGCCGGTCCTGATTTTTTAAAAAAATTAATGTTTCCATGGATTATTTTTCTCATCTTTTACTTTTAACCTTTAACCTACCTGTGTCACTGAATTTAAGATGAGTTTTTGTTGTTGTTGTTGTTGTTGTTGTTGTTATTGTTTTTTGTAAATAGTTGGGTTGTTTTCTTTTTAAATCCAGTCTGCCATTTGGAGTATTTAAACCATTTATATTTAAGGTAATTATTTGTATGTTAGTACTTAAATCTGCCATTTTGTTATTTGGTTTCTGTTTGTTTCTTTTGCTTCTCTTTCCTCTGTTTCACATTTCTTGACTCTTGCAGGTTACTTGAATAATTTTAAGATTCCATAGTGATTTATTTATAGTGTTTTTGAATATATCTCTTTGTATAGTTTTTGTAGTGGTTACTCTGGGTATCACAATATCCACATGTGACTTATTACAGTATACTGATATCAATATTTTACCTTCAATTGAGCTATGGAAATCTCAGTTCCATTAGGTCTTTTTACCTTCCTCACTTTTAAGTATCATTGTCTTGCACTTCAGATGGTGTTACAGTTTTTGTTTCAATAACCAAATTATGATTTCTAAAAGCTTATGAAGAAAAAGACAGTCTATAGGATCCTTATTTCTGATCTTTTCATTGTTCTCTTTTTCTCCCCAGTACTCTAAGATTACTTATTTCCTTTCTGTTTGCAGAACTTCCTTTAGCCAATCTTTCAGTGTAGGTCTGCTAGCAATAAACTCCTTTAGTTTTCCTTTGTTTGAGAATGTTTTTTATTTCTTCTTTACTCCTGAAAGAGAATTTTGCCAGGTGCAGAATAGGCAGCTGGAAATTCTTCTCTCTTAGCACTTGAAAAATGTGCCACTTTCTTCTGACTTTCATGATTTCATATGAGAAATCAAAATTCAAATTGCTATTCCCTTGTAGGTAAGGTATTGTTTCTGTTTGACTGGTTTCAAGGTTTTTCTCTGATTTTAGTTTTAAGCATTTAAATTACGATGTGTTTTGATGTGGATTGCTTGGGCTAATACTGTTTAGGGTTCATGTAGCTTCTTGGATCTGTAGGTGTTTATATTTTGCTAAATTTAAGACATTTTCAGTAATCATTTCTTCAAATACTCTTTCAATACTCTCTTTCTTCTCTCCTTCTGGGACCCCAAAGATATAAATGTTGGGCCTTCTCTTGTCATTTTCCAGTTCTCTGAATCTCTCATCATTTATTTTCAGTTTACTTTCTCTGTTTTTGAAATTGGATAACTTGTCTCTCTGCAAGTGAACTGATTCTTTTTTCATCTCCATTCAGCTGTTGAGCCCATCCAATAAGGTTTTTCTAACTTCTGTCATTGTGTTTTCAGTTCTGTAATTGTCATGTTGTTCTTTTTTTATAACTTCTGTTTCTTTACTCAGATTTTTCATTTATTTCAAGAGAATTTATAATTGATTATTGAAGCATTTTTATGATAGCTACTTTAAAACTCTTATTAATAATTCCTTTTTTAATTTTTTATTTAATTAATTTTATTTATTTTTATTTTTTCATATTAAATATAATGTATTGTCAAATTGGTTTCCATACAACACTCAGTGCTCATCCTAACAGGTGCCCTCCTCAATGCCCATCACCCACTTTCCTCTCCCCTCACCCCCATCAACCCTCAGTTTGTTCTCAGTATTTAAGAGTCTCTTATGGTTTGCCTCCCTTCCTCTCTATAACTTTTTTCCCCCTTCCCCTCCCCCATGGTCTTCTGTTAAGTTTCTCAAGATCCACCTATGAGTGAAAACATATAGTATCTGTCTTTCTCTGCCTGACTTATTTCACTTAGCATAACACTCTCCACTTCCATCCACGTTGCTGCAAATGGCCAGATTTCATTCTTTCTCATTGCCAGGTAGTATTCCATTGTGTATATAAACCACAATTTCTTTATCCATTCATCAGTTGATGGACATTTAGGCTCTTTCCATAATTTGGCTCTTGTTGAAAGTGCTGCTGTAAACATTAGGGTACAAGTGCCCCTATGCATCAGCACTCCTGTATCCCTTGGGTAAATTCCTAGCAGTGCTATTGCTGGGTCATAGGGTAGCTCTATTTTTAATTTTGTGAGGAACCTCCACACTGTTTTCCAGAGCAGCTGCACCAGTTTGCATTCCCACCAACAGTGCAAGAGAGTTCCTGTTTCTCCACATCCTCTCCAGCATCTATAGTCTCTTGATTTGTTCATTTTAGCCACTCTGACCGGGGTGAGGTGGTATCTCAGTGTGGTTTTGATTTGTATTTCCCTGATGAGGAGTGACGTTGAGCATTTTTTCATGTGTAAAACTCTTATCAGTAATTGCAATAATACCTGATTTATCTCAGTGTGGGTGTTAATTCCTTGTGTTTCTTCATTCAAGGTGTGATTTTTTCTTGTTGTTGTTGTTCTTGGTCTGACAGCAGATTTTTATTTTATTCTATCCTGGAAACTTTGTCTATTATTTTAGGAGACTGGGTTTTATTATCTTTCACGTTAGTAGTGAAAGATACCCTGTTTAGGTTTAGTATGTGTGTCTTGCCTTACTTTTGTAGGCTCTGCTTACAATAACAATTTAATTTTCTGAGTCTTTGGTTTGCCTGGCTTATCTGGTGCGGTCGGGCTCCAGTTGGTCCCTGCTGCTACTTCTGCTGCCTAAGGGGGTAGGAAGGCTTTTTCCAGGCCTGGATGTTGGGTTTCTTTTAATGGAGAGGGTTCTGCCTACAAGTACTTCCTAGATACCCTGGTATTTTTGCACAGGGCAGGCAATTCTCTTAGAGAGCAAGAGAGTGGGGAAAAGGGAAGATTACCCAGACCAAGCCCTGAGGAACCCCAACATGTAAATATTGTGTAGTGGAAGAGCTTCTGGCAATGGAGAAGGAAGGATAGAATAGAAGTGCTGGGAGTCCAGTATCCCAGAAACAAGAGAGGAAAGTGTTTCATTGAGAGAGTGACCAAGCTATACTAAAGGCTGTTGAAAAGTCATATAGAATGAATACTGAAAAGTTTCACTGGATTGGGCTGTATAGATATAATGGCAGTCACTGGCTAGGGCAATTTTGATGGAGTGATGAGGTAGAGGCCAGAATAAAGGAGTTTGAAGATTTTGATGTTCCATCTAGTTAAGGTTGCCACAGTAGCATTGCAAGGCTTCCAGCATGGAAAGTGAGAAGAGAATGATGGTTGGAAATCAGAGTTAATTCTTTGCATGAAGATAGGAAGAAGTGCTGATGCAACTGTAGGAGAAAAGGAACAATAAGAGACTGCATCCATTTGCATTAAAGTTAACATACGCATGCTCTCCAGTCCCCAGAGTCCTCTACAGTCATCTTTGCAGGCCCTGCCCTGACTCCATTCTCCAGTTCTCAGAGTCGACCCTCCCCTACGCCTTGCTGTTGTCTTCACGTTTCTGGCATTCCCACAGCCCTTACACCCTCTGCCCCTGGATTTGCCACTCGATCATATATTGTTCCATTCTCTAGGTTGCCTTCCCCCCTGAACTGTCAAGTTTCCATTTTACCAATCAGTTAATACAGTTAACTGATTTTCCATTTTACCAATCAGTTAATACAGTTAATACAGAATATAATAGCTACTTTTAGAAAGGAATCCTTTCCAGAATGACTTTAAAGGTCACTGCCTATTATAGGAACTTCTGTTGAGAGAAAAAGAAGTCATCAATTAGGTGTCCCCTAGACAGAAATTTTAAGAGATTGGCTTCCCAAACTGTCTCTCCAAAGCCCAGGTAAACTAAGAAAGAATGGCAATCATTGTTTTTACAATTAGTGGATTTTACAGTGAACACATTGATTTTAGTGAGAACAACATGAATAGAATAGATTTTTATTTTATGCAGGTTGAAGACTATATAGCCATTACCACAAACTTGTAGACAGTGTACAAATACCCTTTTTCAAGGACCTTCTTAAAGTGTGGTAAATGAAGTGTGTTTATTCGGAAATGTAGGTTCTATTCTCAGATCAGCCCAACGAGATGGGTTGTAAATATTTCACATAATTAGCTGAATCTGGTCTTCATTTGAAAAAAATACATTAAATTCTCCCTAGTGCTATATTTTATCTCTAATATTATAAGGCTTTTCACACATTTTCACTATTTAAAATAATTAAAGATTTGGTATGTCTTTGCCTTTAACCACATGCTACTGTTTTATCAGATGCTTCTTTTTTTTTTTT
>NW_026059287.1:0-10675 GCF_023721935.1 Panthera uncia | reverse complement strand
GGGGCGTGGGGGTGTGGGCGGAGGGGTGGGGGTGCGGCTCTGCCCAAAGGTCCTGTGGGGGCTTCCCGCGGGGCCGACGCCACAAAGCTCAGGTCCTGGGTGGTCCTGAGGTTGGGGGTGGGGGAGGTCCTGGTCCACGGGGCTGCACGAGTGAGACTCGTCAGGCTCGGAACAAAGGGGAGGGTCTGCCCCAGGTGGGCATTGGTCCTGTATCCGGGCAGCCTGCACGGGGCAGCGGGGGCCGGGAGGACAGCAGCTCAGAGCAGGGGTGCGGCTCGGGCCTGAACCTCGTCAGGGCCAGCGGGCCAGCCCCCGCTTCTTAGGCTGCCACACCTGACCTCCCACGGTCCCCTGGGGCCTGGAAGCTTGTCAGGTCCCGGGAGCAGAAGTACGGACTCAGACACCTTCAGGGCTCCCGGTGCTTTATAAGATTTAAAGATTCTCTGAGGACACCACACCACAGAATGAGACACAGCGACACTCGGACATGAGAAGGGCAGTGGCTACTCAGCTCTGAACACAGAGGACGGCCAGCGGGGCCAGGCAGGGGCTTTGCCCAGGGCCGGGAACCAGGGCTGGAGCTGCCGGGCCACTCGCGTGCTGCACGTCGGGTGGGCCAAGCCGGCTGCCGGGGCTTCCTGCGGACGGGTGCTGGCAGCACCGGGGGCCCCGGGGTGTGCACGCCGTCCGAGGGCCTCCTTGTAGCCGCTGCTCTCGACGCCCAGCTCCAGACCCAGCAGCCCAGCTGCCAGGTCACGTGTGGCAGGCGCACAGGGGTCTCGGGCAGTTTCTCTGCTTTACCGTACCCGTGGGGCCTCGGGAGCCGGCTCGGAGCCCCGAGGGCCATCTGGGGGTATGCGGTGTCCCGACTGTCCAGCCCTCTGTCCCTCAGGGCACCCCTCAGGGCACCGCTCGCGTTGTTTCCGTGGCTCCTCGCGGGTCTCAGTCCCTCCGCTTCCTCCTGCTTCCTGGGCAACACCAGACACACCATGGGGACCAGTTCCTTGTCCCTGGGGTGTTTGGGGAGGACATCAATTTAGGACACTGTGTGTCCCTGGGGACCCCCCCCCCCCCCCATGGGGACAGAGGACGTGCTGCTGACGCAGCTCCTGGCCAAGGCTCTGGCTTGGAGGGACGGCCACCAGGCTCCTGGAGGTGGTCCCAGGCCTGCGCCCTCAGACTGGCCCGGCTGACGGGCTGGTCAGCGCCTCTGCCCAGGCCCCAGGCATAAGGACCTCGGCCCACAGCACACGGTGTCGCCTGCACGGGACCTTCCTCTGCCTGGGATCAGACCAGAGCCGTCCTCAGCACGGCCAGAGTCTCAGCAAGACCTCCAAGCTCTGTCCTGGGCACCGTGTCACGTGGGGAGGGGCATTTTGGAAGAGGGGGTGTCCCTCAGACTGGTGGTGAAGAAAGAAGAAAACCAGCGGCCGGTCTCAGGGCTTCCGAGGGGCCCGGGGATCCACAGGGGCCCCGAACACCGTCCCCGTTCTGGTTGCGTTTCCACCCACTGTGGGCCTCTCAGCTTGTGAACGGGGTTGCCTGGGGCTGCAAGACACATGACCTCGGGCACCTGCTCGCAGCTGGCGTCTTACCTGAACAGTGGAAACCTTGCCCCCGGACAGCCCCGTTGTCCCCGGATCCCCGTAGGTGCCCGTTGACCTGCGTGTCTCACCCAAATGGTGGGATGTCACAGGGGGTTGGGAGGGGACAGCAGGTTTCCCCTTGACTCCCCCCCCCCCCCCCCGCCGTGACGCTGACTCCCCCCCCAGGCAGTCCCTGCCCTGCTGGCCGCTCTGTCACCCCCAATCCTCAGCGACTACAGTTTTGCTTTTGTTCAGGAAGGGTATTTCCAGCAGACGGGATTCTGGGTGGGCTCCTTCCTTCAACACTTTACAGACATCGGCCCACGTCTTCCGGCCCTGGGGGCTTCCCGGTAAAACGCCACGGCCTTCCCGATGTCACCTTAGCCCGCATCTCAGATATCGCATGTGGGTTTGAGGCTTCCCAGTGTCCCTCCCTTGGGGGTCCCTGACCTTTTGTATCCATCCCTCATGGCTTTTAAGAAAATCTGGGCACTTTCTAAGTATTGTTTCTTCTACCGACTCTCGGCCCGGCCCGCCCCACCCCTCCTGGAAGGCGATTACGCTCGCTCTGGACACTGGCCTCCCGAGACTGTTCTGGTTTTCCATATTTTTTTGTCTCTACTCCCAGGGTTGCCTTATTCCTCCTGACGCGGACTCAAGTTCTCCGCGGCTCCTGTGTCCTTCCGTCGGCCTTGGCCAGTGCGTTTCCACGTCAGCTATTGGAACGTTTAGTGTTAGGGGCCCCCGTCTCCCGCCGGGCTCGCCTGTGTTTGCGTGGGTCAGCAGCACGCTTTCCCCTGCAGCCTTACGTGTCCTTAGAACACGGCCTCAGCCTCCTGGTCCGCAAGCCCCGTGTACCTCGAGCCTTTCTCTTTAGAATGGGTTGTATTTGGGGCGCCCGGTGGCTCAGTCGGTTACGCGTCTGACGCTTGATCTTGGCTCAGGTCCTGATCTTGCGGTTCGTGGGACCGAGCCCCGCGTTGGGCTCTGGGCCGACGGTGCGGAGACCGACTGGGACTCTGTCTCCCCCTCTCCCTGCCCCTCCCCCACTCTCACACGCTTGTGTTCTCTCAATCTCTCCCTCAAAATAAATAAAGAAAGCAGAATGGGTTGTATTTTCCCGTTTCCTCGTCTGCTGAGTAATTTCGGGTTGCCTCCTGGATTTGGGGAACGTATTGTACAAATTCTGGATTTGGTGGAGCTCCTTGGAAGAGTGTGGACTTTGCCCTTGCAAACAGGCGCCTCCCCTGTCTGAACCCAAGCTGCACAGTCTGCCTCCCCTGCATGGTGGCAGGTTCTTCTTTCGGCCCTAGCTGGGCGGCACGGAGTCTGCCTTGCCCGTGCCCGTCGTAGGGTGAGCCTGAGATTCAGACAGTTCATGTGCAGCACTTGGGGCTCCCGCTCTCTGGCTGCCTTCCTTCGAGGATTTCTCCCTTCCCTTTCCAGCAGCCAGAATTGCCCAGGACTCTGTCCCCTGGTTCTTCAAGCCAGGAGGAGGGCGGGGCTTCTGTGAGCGCCGCACCTGCTCCGCGGGGCTGAGAGAGAGCAGAGAGAAGGGGGAGCGAGTGCTGTGACTTCCGCGCCTCTCGGTGCCCTCGGAGAGTGGTCTCCGGGCTCCGTCCAGAGTGAATAACGCTCCCTGAGCTGGCGGGCAGGTGGGAGGTGGGGGTACCACCATTTGGTAAAGGAACTGCCCTTGATAATCCCAAGAGAAGATGGTGCGTGTGAGCTGAGAAACGGCCAGAGTCCCCAAATCCTTGCTCTGCCCTGCGAGTGGATGTTCCCGCGGTCTGGGAAATCTGATGGGCTTTGTACACAGTCACCACGAGGAGAGGACAGAACGTGAATGTCCCAGGCGGGGATCCCGTGGCGTCAGACCCGCACACCTCACTGGCAGCTCGTCCCCTCCCCCCAGGCTGGGCTGACCCAGGGCCCGAGTGGGGGGCCGTGCTGCTGTGCCTTGGGCTGCTGTGGGTGTGCTCCTGCCCCAGGGAGAGCCCAGCCTCTGTGCCCAGGAAGGACGGGCCCGGGGCAAGATGAGCGGGGCCCCGGCATCGCGGCCGGCCCCCACACCTGCCTTCCACACTCAGACACACTCGGCCCCGGGTCACGGCCTCGGACGCCTCCACGGCTGTACAATCTTCTCGTCTCCAGGCTACTTGGTGGCAGTGCTGACCCTGACCACGGTGAGCGGGCGGGCTCGTCGCACCCAGGAGAGCGGGAAGGGGTGCGTCCGGGCCGGGGGTGCCCTGGCGGCTCCCCTGCTGAGGGCTCCCTGCCTGGGGACCGTCATGACAAGACAACCGTAGTCACCAAGGCGTGGGAAGGGCTCAGACCCGGGGGCTTGGCCCCCCAGAGACACGGGTGGGGCTGGCCCCTGCAGGCAAGCGGCCTGGAGAGAGAAGGGAACCCGGAAGCAGGACGGCAGCGGGAGCCCTTGTGGCCACAAGGCCCACAGCTTGTCCGGCTCCCCTCCCGCGTGGGGTCTAAGCGCCGTGGGCAGAGGGCGGGGGAGGGGGTGCCCAGCTTGGGGGGCTGCCTTCTCCCCGCTCCTCTTCTGTCTCGAGATGCTTGGCCCGTAAGCAGGATGCCCAGTGGAGTTCACCCACTGGCGGCTTTACAGGGATTCCACGGGGACCCTGGCCCACCGGCCCCAAGCCCCACGAATGTCTCTCCCTTCCAGTGCAGTCGGCCCCGGGCGGGGTCCCGGGCCTCCTCTCTGATGTCTGTGTGGTTCTTGCTGCCGTTAGTGCCCGAGCCCTGCCACCAGTCACTAATTCCTCACGTGACGCTTTGTTCAAACGGCCGTGTGGTCTCTGTCTCCCGATCACCCCGAGTGACAGACACAGGACCCTTTCTCTCTTTCACGCTCAGAGCAGTTCTGGGGTCTCAGCCTCTCCGAACGAGAGCACGAAGCAGTTCCCAGCCGGGCTTTGAAGCTGCCCCCAGCTGCCCGAGCCGCCTCGCAAAGTCCTGACCCTGGCGCGTGCACGCAGACCGATGAGTTCCGCTCCATTCAGCACGGAAGGCAGCTCTCTCGGGGTGACCCCTTCCAGTCCATTCCTGCACGGCGCCTCGGCAGAGGGTTTCCAAGGGCAGGAAGTCGGGTGCCCCCGGGCAAGGGCAGAGGGGCTGATCGTGCTCGGGGAGGACCAGGGGGCGGGAGGGAGGGCCGCGGTCCTCACGCTAACTGGACTTCATCGGTGTCCCAATCGGGGGTCGAGGGCCCGTCCCCTCCTCATGCCCCCCCTTGCACAGGACTTGGCAGGGTCCGAATTCAGCTGCTGACGCAATCCCGCAGCCCACGCTGTCGCACGGGGGTCCGGTTTTCCTGCACCTCCACCCGGACGCTTCGAGAATGAACATGAGGCAAAGGCCCTCATGGAACCAGAGCTCCAAAGTTCGACATCCCCTTTCTGAAAGCTGCAGCCAGACGGCCGCCGGTCCCACATTTCTGGTCAAGCTGGGTTCCCGAAACCTAGCTTCCGACGGGTGCTGTGTCCCAACGAGCCAGCAGAGTCATCCGAGGGACTGTGTCACTCGGTGCCGACACACCGGTGTCCCGTCTTCTACCGACGAGGTGGCCCCACCTGTCTTCTGGGCAAGCACACGCACACACGCGGAGACCCTGGGAAAACCGATTCCAGAGGACCCACTTCCCAAGGGGCTGGAGGAAGAAAACCAGCTGGAAACGCTGTGCCTTCGGGTGTTGGCCCAGAAAGCGGTAAGGGAGCGCGCTCCCCGGCGGGGCCGGGGGCGGGTGGGTGTTTGCTCTCCACCTCAACCCGTAGCATTTTTAAGTACGGTTCTGTGAACATTAACTCACGTGGAGACCCGCGTAGCCAAGTTCAGGACGTAGAGCGGCTCTATCCCCTGAAACTCCCCGCAAAACCTCCCTCCTGCTGGGTCCCCGACCCCTGCAACCACTCACCCCTCCTCCACACCAGGAGCTTTGCCTTTCCTAGGACGTTACAGAAACGGAACCACACGGCACGGCGCCCGTGAGCCTGGCTGCCGTTGCCACCCACAGAGCTGTCCGCTTGGTCCACCCCTGACTCAGTTCATCGTGTCAGTCCATCGCACGGGTGGCCCGGGGTCTGTTCGAGCCGCTCGAGGTGAAGGCCTGTGGGGCCTGTCTGGTTCTTGGCAATTACGGCTGGAGCTGCCACGAGCATCCGCAGACGCGTGACTCTGCGTTCTCTTCTCTTTCACGTGCAGACCTGGGAGAGGTCACCGGGTCGTACGTAAGGTTAAAGGTATATTCCGATCCGTGAGAAATCGCCGAGCTGTTCCCCGGAGCAGCTGTGGACCAGGGTCCTGCTCTCGGCCATCCTCTCCGCCACTCGGCATCCCGTGCTGCGGACGGTATGAGTTGCTGTCACCTCAGGGCCGGCAACCCTCACCTTGGCTCCCACGGCCCTTTGCCGCCTGGGTGTCCTCTTTGGGGAAGCGTCTGTTCCAGCGTTTTGCTCATTTTTATTGGGTCATTCACTTTGTTACTGTTGAGGCTTGGAGTGCTCATGTGTCTTGGGTTTTTTGGGGGGGGGGGATTATGAAATCTGCAAACATTTCTCCCAGGGTGCAGCTTTATTATAAAGAATTCTCTTGAGGGGTGCCCGGGTGGCTCAGTCGGTTGAACCTCCGACTTCGGCTCAGGTCATGATCTCGCGGTCCGTGAGTTCGAGCCCCGCGTCCGGCTCTGTGCCGACAGCTCGGAGCCTGGAGCCCGTTTTGGGTTCTGTGTCTCCCTCTCTCTCTGACCCTAACCCACTCGCATTCTGTCTCTGTCTCTCTCAAAAATAAATAAACATTAAAAAAAATTTTTTTAATAAAAAAAATAAAGAATTCTCTTGACAGTGGAATTTGCAGAGCAGAAATCTTGCATTTTCATGACCTCCGGTTCGCTAATCTGCCTTTCTGATATGCTTCTGGCGCCGATTCACCTGACTCCAAGTCATGCAAATTTCTCCTAAATTGCACAAGGCCCATGACAACTGAGCTGCTTTTGTAAAGGAGGGCGTGAGGCTGACGTCAAGGCTCCTTTGTTTGCCTGTGGATGTTCCATTGTTCAGCACCTTTGTCGAACAGCACACAGGCCCTGTGGTGTGGCCCGTGCCTGGTCCTTTGTTCTGCTCCGTTGACGTGTGTGTCCCTTCTCACACCCACATGACACCTGCAAATGGAACGTGGCATCAGGTGACATCTTATCTGCCTTGAGGGCTGGGCCCACACCCTGCCGTGGCCTGCCGGCGCCCCTCAGCACCCCCGAGTCTGCAAGCCTCAGCAGGGCTGTGGACACAGACCGCCCCACGCCCCCCACCGGTGCCCCGGTGTCCCGGCTCCTTGTCAGGATGGACAGCACCAGAGTCTCCACAGAGCTGGGGCGTCAAGGGGTCCGGGGAGCCCTGTCTTCACTGAGACCTGGAAGGGCCCGCCCCTGGGAGAAGGTCAGCACAGCAGGGAACAGGGGAGCCTTTCTCAAGGCCTGGACCTGCCTCCTGGTCTCGGGTCTAAAAGGGCACTGGGCCCACCCCTTCCCCACCCCTGGAAGGCAGCGCTCTGCTCAAGAGCACCTTTCCGGGGTAATTACTGGGGGAATGACAAGTGACACGTTCAGTTCCATCACCCGGGGGTCACTGAGGGCGTGTGGGGGAGGCGCGGCTCGTGCACAAAGGCACAAGGTCTCGTCTGTGGGGTCCGCTACACCCGCTGCGGCCCTGGGCTCCTGCCGAGGCCAGCTCCAGGCCCCAGGACAGACGCTCCCGCCCAGGACCTGCTGTGGTCCTGGAAAGAGCACGGGGGTCCTTACTCAGAGGGAAGCGGGGGCTCGGCCGCTGGGTGCGGGCTCTGGGGCCCGCACCTCCCACCTGGCCAGTGTGAAACGGAGACGGCGGGCAGCAGGCAAGGCTGAGGCTGCCGGGGGAGGGCAGGGCCACTCTGGGCAGGTGGCCGTGAGCAGGGGAACCGAGGCCCTGCTCTCAGGCAGCCTACTTCTTCCAGGAGAAGGTGGCAACAAATGAGAAGGCGTGCAGGGTCATTCTGGAGAGGGGGGCGGGTGCTGGGCTGGATGGGGCCCCAGAAGATACGCCTGCTTGGGGGCTGATTCAGACGCAGGGTCTTTGCAGATGCGATTGATTATGTTACAGACCGTGAGACGAGGTCATCCTGGACCGAGGGCTGTGCACCGAGGGCTGGTGTCCAGAGGAGAGAAGACGGGGATTGGGGACAGAAGACACGGAACGAAGGGCACACAGCTGGGGCGTCCGGGAGCCGGGAGAGGCGGCAGGGACCACCCCCCACCCCCGGAGCCTCGGGGGACAGGACGAGGCGGGGTGGGGGTGGGGGCTCAGCCCTGCCACACCTCGATCTCAGACTTCTGCCCACCCAGGCTTGGTGACCACGTTTCCGTCGCTCCTGAGAACCCAGGAAACGAACAACCGTCCTACAGCAGATCAAGCAAGAACATGATATGCGGGGAGGGAGGGGACATTCCCAAAGCGTGTCTGGGGGCCTCCCCAAGGAGGCGTCGTTGAAGCTGAGCCTGAGGCCCAGAACAGGGCCCTTATGGGACAACCAGGGTGGGATGTGGCGGGTCCAGGAACAGCAGGCCCAGGGGACCTCCGAGGTGGCGCGGGCAGGCCCGGGCGGAGCCAGGTGAGCCGTGGGGAGGGGGCCTGGGGCTGAGGAGCCGCCCCACTCATTTCCCACCGGAGGCTCCGATACTGACAGTGTGTCCCCGCCCATTCAGGGACCTCCTGCTCCAAAGCACAGACCCCCTGCGACCCACCGCCACTGGGAATAGGTGACCCGGGAGAACACGGGGGCCTGAAGACTTAATGAGCTGTCATCCCAGATGATAGGCTCTCCCTGACAGCTGGCAGTGGGTCACAGGGGGTCTGCGCCAAGTCCCCGGGACCCAGCCTCTACACCCCGGCCCTCCCCGAGCCCCAGAGACAGGCTTGTCTGGCAGCCGTGACCCTCCCCAGCCTATGGTCAGAGAAGCGGGAGAGTCAGGGCCAAAAGGACCTCCATTTCGTCCTCAGCACCCTCGGAGATGAGGGTGTGGCTGAGGGAACGTGCTAGAATCTGGAAGGGACTGGGAGCCCCGGGGTGGGGGGGTGGGCAGGGGACCGCTGGGCGGCCACAGACAGGCTGGGGGACGAGCGGCCGGGTGCTGGTTGTGTCTGCTGGGGCCCGTAGGTAGAATTATGGGGGTGTCGCGGTCGGGGGGGCTGGCCACGTGTGCAGCAGTGCCTGCAGAGGGCACACGTCTTTCAGACCTCGGGCAAGTGGTACTTTAACGCTCTCGTGTCGGAGGCGGGCTTCCCAGTGGCCGAGGTGACCCCTGTGCAGTTCTCGGTGCTGGGCAGCGGCTACGTGACGTCTCCTTGACGCACAAGCGAGTGGCCTCTCCTTCCCGTGGCCTTAGTCCCCACTCGGGGCCCTCCAGCCCTGCTGTGCACGTGGGGTGACACTAACGGCCACCTAACTCTGGAGGTAGAAGGGCCCCAGGCAGGGCAGGAGGAGAGGCCTGATGCGTCCCCCCAAACAGGAGTGGACTTCAAGCCCTTGCCCACCTGACTCCTGCCCTCCAAGACCAGCGGCCGGTGCCACATGGTGGAGTCTGTCCTGGAGAAAACCGCTGTGCCCGGCGAACACAGAACCTGCGGGGGGGGGGGGGGGGGGGGGGGGGCGGTGCCTCATGCCCTCCAGGCCTTCCCCCTCCCCCGCGGCCCTGGGTCAAGTCCTGTGCCCAGGAGGGGGCAGGCTCGGGACTTGGGTCCCTGGTGCTGGGGACCCCACTCCTGGGGCTCAGGTCTGGGGTGGAGCCCAGGGGGCCTCCGCCAACGTGCCCCACCCTGTGACCTTTCGCGGTGTGGGGCGTGAGCCACCTGCACGTGGAGGGATGCCCGAGGGGACACCCGTGAAGGGCCACCTCATGTTTCACAGCGAAGGGCGTTTCCAGGGGCAGAGGCTCAGCACAGCCAAACTCATGGGTATGTTTCCGCCACCCCCACCCTGACTGCTCCCGGGCTGTGCCCCTGACACCTCGGCTCGCCCTCTCACCTCTCCGCAGGTAGAAGTCCTGGGGCCCCCCGGAAGTTCTGGAAGCATTTAAGAAATTCTCACAGCGCGAAGGATTGCCGCAGGAGAGCGTCTTCAAGCCCATCCAGACGGGTGAGAGGATGGCCCGGCCCGTGTCCCCTGGGTCCCCACCCGGACAGCTCCTTGGGGGAGACATTGGTGCAGTGACGTGTCTCAGGGGCGCCAGGGGCCCCGCTCTTGGGTCTTTGTTGCCGGAGCGTGAGCGGTGCTGGGGTCGGGGCCCTCGGCTGGGGCACCTTCCCATTCGGTCTCCTTCTTCGTTTCCACAGAGAGCTGCGCCCCCCCCGGTGATTGGGGTGAGTGACCCCTGGAGAAAAGTCCTGTATTCGATGGGATGTCGGGTACCCCAGGGGCACCCCAACCTGCAGACAGGAGGGACCCGGTGTGGGCAGCCCCCTCTGGGGCCTGCTCGTCACCTCGGATATCTGTCCCCAGGTGTCACTCAGGGACATTGAGGGACTCCTTTTCTTTCTCTGTCCACTGGCTTCATATGTGGAAGTCGGGGCCAGGGACCCAGGGTCTGCCTGATCACACCCGGCCCACCCAGAGAGAGCTGCCAGGCCACCCTGATCCAGGACAAGCTGTCACTTTCCCCTCCTCCCGCATCCCCTCTGCTGCCCTGTCACCAGGACCTCTGTCACACGGCTCACTAATACTGGAGCCAGAGGTGCCGTGACCCGCCTGAGGCCCCCAGATCTGCTGGGAGCACAGCCAGATGAGGACGAAATGGGGCTACTTTTGCGGTCCCACCGTGGCTCAGCCCCTCGTGCACACAGAGCTTTGGCTGGGGGCAGATGGCAGAAGGACCCTCCCCCTCTGCTCAGACTGGCTCTGCAGTGGCCCCCCTGTGAACCCACACCTGCACCCCACAGAGCCCCCCCAGGCCTTCTCCCCACCCCCGGCCTCACTGACACCCCCCTTCCAGAGCCGGAGGCATGAGGAACGGATCCACTGCAGCCCCGGGGCGGCACCACCAGGACCCT
>NW_026059286.1:0-10684 GCF_023721935.1 Panthera uncia | reverse complement strand
TTGGGGGGCAATGGAGCTTTTCTGTGTCTTTATTGTGGTAATTACATGATTATTTGCCTCTGTCAAACCTCATACAGCTGTCCGCTTAAGAGGACGAGCCTTGCTGTACGTAAATTATGTCTAGCCAGCATAACATAAAGAAAATTATTAGTGCAGTTAACAGTAGTTTCGCACAACGGCGAAAAGATTAATTAATAGATTAATTCATAGATTCTGAAATGAATCTATCAGGTCATGAGCAGTAGTTTACTTCCCAAGAGGTGGAGTAGAATGGAAAACAGCAGAGCACGCTGGTATGAGGCTGACCTGTATTTCAGGCCTGTGTGCTTATATACGGGTTTACGATGTAAAATGTGCCTTTCGATCTCTGGCTTGCAGGCCAAGATGTTTGGAAAACACTGCCCTAACTCCACTGGCCTTTCTGTTTCTTGAACATCCCATTTGTGTATGTTGTTGCTACCTGAGCACTTTCTTTTTGCGTATCTTTGCATGGCTACTTGCTTTTCAACTTTTAAATCTGAACTCAAGTATTACCTTCTCAGAAGTCTTTCCTACCTTTCTAGAAAAGCAGGGTACTGCAGCCAGTGTCAGCATGACCTTTTAAAAAATCCCTAGAATTGATGAAGATCAAAACTTGCCTCAAATTTGTGTGTGGTGGTCAGACCTTTCTCAAAAATTGTGAGTAATGGAGGGGCGCCTGGGTGGCTTAGTTGGTTGAGCGTCCGACTTCAGCTCAGGTCATGATCTCACAGTTCATGAGTTCGAGCCCCACATCGGGCTCTGTGCTGACAGCTCTGAGCCTGGAGCCTGCTTCGGATTCTGTGTCTCCTTCTCTCTCTGCCCCTCCCCAACTTGTGCTCTGTCTCTCTATGTCTTTCAAACAATAAATAAATGTAAAAAAAAAAAATTGTTAGTAATGGAAAAAAATATAGGAAAGTCAATAAAGTCTAATGACAGTCTTTCTAGGTGGAAAAAAGTTATTAGATTTCTCTAAATCCATTTCCTTCGAATTAAAATGTGCATATGTATAAAGGTTTCTTGGGTATTTTTTTTTTTTCCTTTTAATTAACACCTTGCCTTTCATTCCTTGTATGTTTCTTCCCGCAGGAAATTACTACTTGGCACTATTTTTTCTAAGCCTATGTTAAAGCAGCTTTCCATTAATTCTAGGGTTTCTGTACTTTTCAGTGGTCAGATGTGAACATCCAGTACTTGTGAATGGAAGGCTGGTATCAGGAGTCAGAGAAACCTATTCCTACCAAGCAGTGGTTCTATTTGAATGCCTCCCAGGTTTCTATCTTAATGGCAGCAACCCAGTGTTCTGTGGTGGGAGAAATACTTGGGAACCTGAGATGCCGACATGTATTAAAGGTACAAATGTGTTTTTTTTTTTTTCCATCTTTTTAGTTTTAATTTTTTTGGCATGAAATATCAGTGAAAACAAATAACTAAAAAAATTTAGTATTTTGTTCCATCTTGTATTTATTTACATGATGGAGATATGATGTCATTCCTATGTTGTGATTTTGTACATTTTCATAGGGTCTTTCCACGTTATCTACATCACATACAAATTTCTCATTTAGTATTTTTATGTATAAAAATGTATAGCAACCACTTTTAGAGTAGACTGAAGCATGAGAATTTTTTACATTTGTAAGTCAAGACTAAAAGAATTTTATATACATTTATTTACACTTATAAGTCAAGAATAAAAGAATAATATTCATTTATATAAATGAAATGAAGCCAATAATTCTGAAGTCGTTGATTCTACATTATTTTGTTTTTCGGTACAGATTTCTCCCAAAATAAAACCTCTAGTTTTGAGTCATTCCGATTTGTACTTTCCTGCTTATATTTTACAACAATCCTTTACATTTATGTGATTTATAGTCATTCACATTTTGAGTAGTGAAAGGGTGAAGGACGTATTTACAGCCACTTTAGTTCTATTTAGTTTTTCTAAAATTATTTGGCAGAGTTCACAGGTATAAACAGGTATGTAAACTTGGGAAGGTTACATACCATTTAAGTGGGATGCATTTAACACTTAGCATAGTGCCTGGCATATGGGGAGCTTGTAAAGGTAGCTCATATGACTTATAGCATCACTTGAATTAGTATCAGTGAAGAGGAAGGCTTATGGCTTCTGTTTTTTAACATGTGTGTTTTCTGGGTCGACTTTGCTGTTTCTTTTTTTTTTTTTTTAAAGTGATCAGTTTGCTCCCAGGGTGTCTTCCTGGTCTAGGACTATGTTTCACTTGCTGGACTACAACCAGTTTAGTTTGTTGTTTTTTACGTAGCACAATTTAAACTGGGAAATATCTGCTATCTCCAAATAAGACCCGTATGTCTTCCCCCCCCCCCCCCCCTTCCAACTTCATACAATTTTTCTTTTTCCCTTTACTGGGCATTTTTATTTGGCAACTGCACCTAAACTTCATAGCAACTGAAAGGCAGGAAAAATCCTTATTCATTGAAATGAAATGAAATGAAGGATTTCCTATAGGTCAGCTACTTTGTTTAAGACTTAAAAGATTATTTTTACTATGTTGGAAGGAAATATCTTCCTGATTTCAGTGCTCCTATCTTTGGCCTCTCTTTCCATCAGAAGCAAGAGACAACAGGACTAGTGGGAAGAACATTATCCTGGGCAACCTCACTAAGGTCCTAGTTTGGCTCAGCTTACTCAAGTAACCTCATTTCTGTGGACTTTAGCTTCCTGTTTTTTGAAAGTGTTGAACTCAAACAGATCATGATTAATAGCTTTTAATTTGTTTGTATATTTCCTATGGCCATAGTATTTTAAAGGATTTGTGGAATTATGCATGTTAATACGGTAATTAGAATATATTTTTTAAATAATTCCTGTAAACCTGGTACCTGATACCCTCCTTGTGTGCTTTAGTTGAGGGCTATGAGGTTTGGGGGGGGAAAGAAAATGGCTTTTTGGTGGACTGATTTATTAAGATTGCATATGAAATTTATACTCCATGAACCATCCGTATTTACTTACATGATCCTAGTGAGTACATGCACTGTGGTATATCCTATGTTTGTTGATACGCTCTTTTGAAAGAGTTGAACCATAAGCATTTCATAGACTTATAAAACACTGATACAGTTTAGTTTTTAGAAGAAAAATAGTAAGAAAAAGCTTATAAAGAAGAGAAACTACAGGGATCCTTTTTAAAAAATCAAAATCAAAACTCTCCATGGGATTGTCAATCATTTTTTTTTTTCATCAGTCAGAGAAAGACTATATCAAAAGGACCAGCAACAGATAATGGTGTTAAAGCAGATCTAAATGTGCAAATATTTTTTTTTTTATTTTTTTATTTTTTATTTTTGGGACAGAGAGAGACAGAGCATGAACGGGGGAGGGGCAGAGAGAGAGGGAGACACAGAATCGGAAACAGGCTCCAGGCTCCGAGCCATCAGCCCAGAGCCTGACGCGGGGCTCGAACTCACGGACCGCGAGATCGTGACCCGGCTGAAGTCGGACGCTTAACCGACTGCGCCACCCAGGCGCCCCAAAATGTGCAAATATTTTTTAAGTCCAAGAAATACAAGGCAGAAGAGAAAAAGGTACACCTTCTTACGTAGTATGATACGACTTGGATGGTATTTTTTTTTAAAGATATGTGTGTTTACTCTGAACACATTATTTTTATGATTTACTATTAGTCAACTTCTAGGATTTCCATATAAAATACAAAGTTGTAGGGAACATTCTTAGTCATACATGCTTATGAACTTGTGCAAATATACGTTAGACTACATTCCCAGAAGTAGAATTGCAAACTTCGGAAAGTATTTGTATTTTTCATTTTGAGAAATAATGAGTCTTTTTTGAAAATAATTCAAAATTAAATCCATAATTTTGTGTTGATAAGGCTAGTGAATTGTATCCAATTTACTTTTCCAGGTTTCAAGCCTACTCATCCAACCAAACCTCCAGTTTCAAAGTATCCAGGTTCAGTAATTTTCTCCTGTTTATATAGTTAACAACTTTATAAGGTGATGAGTGCCACGTTGTGTCTTGTTCTAATTTGCATTTCTTTACTTATCATCAAAGAATTTGAACTTTTTTGCCCCACTTTGATTTATCCAGGCCCTTTGCTCATTTTTTAAAAATTAGATTTCTAAAACATTTTTCTTGTTGATTTATGAGAGTTCATTATAAGTTAAAACACTTTTAATACGAAGTGAACATTTTTTCAGGGGCTTTGGGGCCTTATTTTCACTGGTCAGTTTTCTTTCAAGATTTTTATGGTGTACTATTGGTTATAGATGGCTTTTTGTAACATTTTGTTACATGAGTGGTAAATGGATGATATATTTTTATACATTTTCAAACATTGTGAAAGTATACAGAGTAAAGAATTACTTTACTTTAGTCTTTAGATACATCCTTAGATACATATAGTTGGGCATTTTTTCTTTTATCTTAAACAAAATTGACATCATCTTGTATGTAATTTTTCGAAACTTGCCCTTTTCCCATTGAATGTCTTATAGTGGGGTTGTATTTAGATTTATTGCCATTCTTTCCGATGATGACTTTGAAATGTATACCGTATTTATTTATTTGACTATTCTGTTAGTGGTCTTTTACATGTATAGAAATTTTACATCAATAAGTAGATGGACTGATGGACGTATCGACCTTCTCCCTAATGGCTGTGTGTGTTTTGTCTGTCTTATAAAAGCTTTAGGCTTTTCCCATGCTAAAACTTTATAAACATTTCAACCCTGTGTTCTGATTGTATTCTTTGCATTTAAATCATTGGTGCACCTTAAATTCATTCTGACAAATGGAGTGAGATAGGTCTCCTCTCCACTCTACCCACCCCCTTGTAACGGTGAAATAGTAACATCTGTTGAAGAAGTTGTCCTCTCTCCAACTGTTTTCCAGTCATCTTTATGTTTCCTTGAACTCTGGCCATTCTTGTAACAGCACTGAGTCATTTTTTCCCCCACTATAATACTATGATATGTTTTGGGTTTTTAAAAATTTTTATTTAAGTTTATTTATTTTGAGAGGGAGAGAGCGAGAGCAGAGCAGAGGAGGGGCAGAGAGAGAGGGAGAGAGAGAGAATCCCAAGCAGTCTCCTCACTGACCGCACGGAGCCCGACGTGGGGCTTGAACCTGCGAACCATGATGTCGTGACCTGAGCTGAGCCATCCAGGTGCCCCACTATAATTTGTTTTAATATCTGGCATAACACTTCCTTTTTAGCAACATTTAGACTATTCTGTATATTAGTTTTTCTAGATAAACTTGTATAATATTTTATTACTGTTTTAACCATTTTCAGTGTGCATTTCAGTGGCATAAAGTGCATCCACATTGTTTGTAACCAGCACTATCCCCCAAACTTTTTCATCATCTCAAATTGAAACCTTATACACATTAAACAATAACTCTCAATCCGCCCCCGCCCCCCACCCCCACCCCATCCCTGGTAACCATTCTGTTTTCTGTCTTTATAAATGTGACTAGTCGAGCTACTTCATAGAAGTGGAATCATTTCTGCCTTATTTCATGTAGCATAATGTTTTCAAGGTTCATCCACCTTGCAGCATGTATCAGAACTTCATTCCTTTCTATGGCTGAATAATACTCCATTGTTTTGTACATTTTGTTTGTTCATTCATCTGTTGAAAAGTCACTTGCTTGGGTTTTTTCCACATTTTGGCTACTCTGAATAATGTATCTCTGAATATTGGCTTTCAAGTGTTTGAGTCCTACTTTCAATTGTGAACTTAACAATTGAAAAGTTTTAATTTGGGGCCCCTGTTTGCAATTTTGGGGTGCTATATATCTAGGAGAATTGCTGGTTATATGACAATTCGGTGTTTACTTTTTCGACGAACAACCATACTGTCTTTCATAGTGGCTATACCATTTTACATTCCCATCAGCAACAAAAGTTCTGATTTCGTGGGGTGCCTAGGTGACTCGCTCGGTTAAGCGTCCAACTCTTGGTTTCGGTTCACGTTATGATCTCAGTATCATGAGATCAGCCCCGTGTCAGGCTCCACACTGGGTATGGAGCCTGCTTGGGATTCTCTACCTCTATTGCCTGTGCTCTCTCTCTCTCATAAAAAAAAAAAAAATTTAAATTTCTTTTCTTTTTGTTTTAATTTGAAAAAGTTTCAATTTCTTGACCTCTATCAACACGTATTATTTTCTGCTTTTTGGTAATAACCATCATAATATGTGTTAGGTAATATACATGAGGTATATTGTGGTTTTTACTTACATTTCCTTAACAATTAATAATGTGTTGAGCATCTTCTTGTGTGCTTAATGGCCATTTGTATATCTTCTTTGGAGAAATGTCTATTCAAGTCCTTTGTCCATTTTTGATGGGTTGTTTTTCTGTCTTGTTTTTGAGTTTTAGGAGCTCATTTTATATTTTGGATATCAATCCCTTATTAGATATATGATTTTCAGATTTTTTTTTCCCATTCTGTGGGTTGTTTCTTCACTCTATTGTTAGTGTCCTTTGGTACACAAAAGTTTTTAGCTTTAATGTAGTCTAATTTGTTTGGTTTTTCCTTTTGTTGCCTATGCTTTTGGTGTCACATTCAATAAAACATTACCAGATCCAACATCATGAAGCCTGAACTCTTATTTTCTTCTAAGAGTTTTATGGTTTTAGATATTTAGGGTCTTTGATCGATATTGAATTAACTTTTGTGTTTGGTGTATAGCAAGTGTTAAAATTCATCCTTTTGTGTATGTGGATATCCAGTTTTCAAAACCATTTGTGAGAAGTTGGCTCTTTCCCTATTGAATTTTGATAGCACCCTCGTAGAGAATTATTTTACTATATATGCAAAGGTTTATTTTGTGGCCTCTCTTCTATTCCCTTGGTCTGTATGTCTGTCTTTTTTTTTTTTTTTAATGTTTATTTACTTTTGAAAGAGAGAGAGCAGGGGAAGGGCAGAGACAAAGGGGGAGAGAAAATCCCAAGCAGGCTTCATGACATCAGCTCAGAGTCTGACATGGAGCTTGAACTCACAAACCATGAGATCATGACATGAGCTAAAATCAAGGGTCAGACGCTTACCTGACTGAGCCACCCAGGTGCCCTGTACACCTGTCTTTATGCCAGTGCCATTCTGTTCTGATTATTGTACTTGTAGTAAGTTTTGAAATCAGGAAGTACAAGTCCTTCCAACTTTGCTCTCTCTTTTCATGATTGCTTTAACTATTGCTCGTGCCTTGAGATTCCATATGAATTTTCAAATGGATTTTTCTATTTCTGCAAAGAGCATCATTAGGCTTTTGGTGGGTTGCACTTCATCTGTAGGTTGCTTCATATCACATTGGCATCTTAACTTTATTAGGTCCTCCAATCCACGAACACAGGATTTCTTTCCATTTACTTATGTCTTTTTAAATTTCTTACTGCGGTGTTTTATAGTTTTCAGTGTACAAATCTTTTACTTCCTTTGTGAAGTTTATTCCGAAGTCTTTTATTATTTTTTTAGAACTTTATTTAAATCCAAGTTAGTTAACTATAGTGTAATTATGGTTTCAGGAATAGAATTTAGTGATTCATCACTTACATATACACCTAGTGCTCATCCCATCAAGTGCCTTCCTTAGTGCCCATCACCCGTTTAGACCATTCTGCCACCAACCACCCCTCCAGCAATCCTCAGTTTGTTCTCTGTATTTAAGAGTTTCCTTATAGCAGCACTATCAACAATAGCCAAATTGTTGACTGTCCATCAACTGATGAATGGATAAAGAAGATGTGGTTTACAGATACAGTGGAATACTACTTGGCAATGAGAAAGAATGAAATCTGGCCATTTGCAACTACATGGATGGAACTGGAAGGTATTATGCTAAGTGAAATAAGTCAGTCAGAGAAATACAGATACCATATGTTTTCACTCATACGTGGAACTTGAGGAACTTCACAGAAGACCATGGGGGAAGGGAAGGGGAAAAAATAGTTACGAAGAGAGAGGGAGGCAAACCATAAGAGACTGTTACATACAGAGAACGAACTGAGGGTTGAAGGGGGAGGCAGGAGGGAGGGGGAAATGGGTAATGGGCATTAAAGAGTGCACTTGTTAAGATGAGCACTGGGTGTTGTATGTAAGCAAGAAATCATGAGAATCTACTCCCCAAACCAAGAGCACACACTGTATGTGCTGTATGTTAGCTAACTTGACAATAAATTATTTTTAGAAAAATAAACAAACATTTTTTAAAAAGGGTCTCTTATGGTTTGCCTCCCTCTCTGTTTTTCTCTTACTTTTCCTTCTCTTCCCCTATGTTCATCTGTTTTGCTTCTTAAATTCCACATATGAGTGAAATAATATATTTGTCTTTCTCCAACGGACTTATTTCGCTTCGCACGTATTGAATGTATTCGTTCTAGTTCCATCCACATTGTTGCAAAGGGCAGGATGTCATTGTTTTTAATCACTGAGTAATATTCCATTTTAAATATATTCCTTATCTCCTTTATCTATTCATCAGTCAATGGGCATCTTTCCATAATTTCGTTATTGTCAATAGTGCTATAAACATCGGGGTGCGTGTGCCCCTTTGAATCAGCATTTTATATCCTCTGGATAAATATCTAGTAGTGCAATTGCCAGGTCATAGGGTAGCTCCTTTTCATTCAATTGTAAATGGAATTGTTTTCTTAATTTCCTTTTTATATTGCTTACTGTTAGTGTGTACAAACACAATTGATGTTTTTTAATTTATTTTATTTTTTTTATTTGAAATTATTGTCAAGTTGGTTTCCATAAAACACCCAGTGCTCATCCCAACAGGTGCCCTCCTCAATACCCATCACCCGCCCACCCCTCCCTCCCACTCCCCATCAACTTTTATTTTTTTAAATGTTTTTATTTATTTTTGAGACAGAGAGAGACAGAGCATGAGCAGGGGAGGGGCAGACAGAGGGGGAGACATAGAATCCGAAGCAGCTCCAGGCTCTGAGCTGTCAGCACAGAGCCCCACGCAGGGCTCGAACCCATAGAGTGTGAGATCATGACCTGAGCTGAAGTTGGATGCTCAACCGACTGAGCCACCCAGGCGCCCCAAAACACAACTGATTTTTGCATGTTGATTTTGTATCCTGCAACTTTACTGAATTCATTTATTGGTTGTACTAGGTGTGTGTGTGTGTGTGTGTGTGTGTGTGTGTGTGTGATCTTTAGAGTTTTCTATGTAAAAGATCATGTCATGTGTGAACAGAGATCATCTTATTTCTTCCCAATTTGGATGCTTTTTATTTTATTTTTTTTACCTAATTGCTCTAATATGAACTTGCAGTATTTATGTTGAATAGAAGTGACAAACATAAGCACCCTGTCCTGTTCCTGATCTTAAAGGAAAAACTTGCAGTCTTAAATATGATGTTGGCTATGGGTTTTTCATAAATGGCTTTTATTATGTTGATTCCTGATCAACTTCTAAATTGTTTTAAAGTCCTCCTCTATCTTTTAATTTTAAGCAGACTCATGTTGAATTCAGGCTAATTTTGAGGATGCGGTGGTGATAAATTTGCTTGCCATACTGCAGAATCTTGTCACAGGAAACACCAATGTACAGGAAGAAGATTGTTGGTGACATCAAATATAAATTTATAACTTATGATATTTTTATTAAGAAACATTAATATATAAGGAAAATGAAATTATTAGCAGTTTCATACAAAAGCAAAAAATGAAAACCAGTGAATTTATGGATCTTTAAGGTTTAGTCTTCCTTCTTTTTTTCCATTTTGCCCCCCAGGCTATCCTGAGCCCAATGAATCAGCATTATTTGAAGAACTGGAGGAATTAGGTATTATTTTGCTTATTAATTACTCTTCCTTATGAAACCTCGGAGTACTATATAGAAATAGCTATCACGTTCCAATTATTTGTAGTTAAGGAAGGAACCAAGTTTCACAAAATTTGACATTGATAGGGATTTTAGTAGTCCAGATAACATGATAAACATAAGTGGTACTTATGTGTAGACACATGTAGGTAATTTCCTCCCATCTAGGGAATTCTAAGCGCCCAAGAAGCTTTACTAAATAACCTGATATGGCAACGACAGCACAAAACAATGAAAAGTGAGGTTCCTCTGAAGAGTCTTACAAGGTGGACCCTGGATGTGGGATCAGAGTCCAAGGGCTCTGTGATCAGAACGATCTGGACACACTAGCAGTCGTGCTAAAACTACACTGAGGACCTCTTTCTTTGCTGTCGTGTATCGATGTAGTGTATGATCCGAGCAAGGTTAAATGCGACTACTCTCTGGGACCCTTGTGCGCTCAATGATCTTCAAACTGTTTTCATGTTTTCCCAGATGCAGGTATAATTGCTGTGATTATTCTTACTCTCCGTAAGTAGCCCAAACTTCAATGCCACTTAAATCAAAATAGTATTGCGAGGAAGTGCATTATTTTTTAAGTGACTTTTCAGTTTCTGTGGTTTTTATAGCTTGAAATGAAGTACAGCAGTCTAGAACAGTCTGACCTTGTATATGATACTACACGTTTTGCTGGTGAATGTATATTCTTTTATATTCCACTTGTCCACTTAGTAACAAACCTAAATACTCCATGTGTTTTCAGGGTGATGAGTCATGACTCTGCGTCCCAAATATGCTTTGGGTACTTTTCTAAACTAAGCAAGGATTCTT
>NW_026059285.1:0-10688 GCF_023721935.1 Panthera uncia | reverse complement strand
TCACATGAAGAGGCATGCTTGGGACATGTTAAGTGTCTGCTCCCTTCGGGTCATCCAGCAAAGACACAGACAAATGTGGATCTCAGGGGACAGGTTGATGCATGAGGTACGAACGTGGGAGGTCCCATTGTGTCCATGCTCTGTGCTGGCACCAAGGATGAAACAACCCACAGAGAGAGTGTAGATGGGAAGGGCCCTGTTAAAAGCCCTGTGGAATAGGGAGTGAGCAATAAACACTGACAAGGAGCACAGTGGCCACTGGGTTTGGGAGAACATCACCCAAAGAGTAAATTTTCAAATAGACCAAAATACAAATTAGAAGAAAGGGAGGGAGGGAGGGAGGGACACTTTCAAGAACCAGGCAATTGTTAAGTGTACCAGAGCTATCTGAGAGGTACAGTAGGTTGAGGAGAGGACATCATCAAAGGGATTCACTGGTGCCCTTGATAGCTGTTTTCATCTGGGGGGGGGGCAGGTTGATAGAAGCTGGACTGGAGAAGTTAGCAAAAAAAAAAAAAATGGTTACAGAACAAGGGAAGACTTGCTGTTTACAGCAAGCTAAATGTGGCAGTGTCTCAGAAAGATATGGGATAAGGGATGGCTTTACGTTTTACTGCTTCTTGTTATCATAGATAACAGAATGATGGAGAAATAAATAAATGGATAGGTGATAATTGGAATCATTGCAAAGTCCTACTCCTCCTCCAGAAGATGGGCATGGGATCCAGGTGAAGGGCCTGGCCTCAGGTAGGATAAGGTCCCTTATTCCACAGGGATAGCAGAGATACAGGTGCAGATCAGGTGTTGCTGTGAAGCGGTGAGAGTTCCTGTCTGATAACTGCTCTTTTTTCTTTTCTTCTTCTTCTTCTTCTTCTTCTTCTTCTTCTTCTTCTTCTTCTTTTTAATGTATTACCATTGAACTTCTTGAGAAGCGTGGGTCATGGAGCACTAGAAGGTTACTGCAGATAGAGAAAAGATACAGGTCAGGAGGTTGCAGGATTTCATCTTTATTAGGGTGTACCAGGAGAGGAGAGAGGAAGGAGCAAAGACCTGTTTTGCGCGGGACAATTTATAGCCCCTTAAGCTGGCCTAGTAGGATGTGACATGACCTAAGTGGCCACAGAACCGGGGGGCTCCCTAAAGGGCTTAATGCCTAGGCTGTAGACGCAGTAGAGGGAGGGGGCTGGAGAACAGGCCTTTTGGGGGTGATGAGAGAGAGGAATGCTAGACAGCGACTCCAGGGAGGGGAGCGGGGTTCCTGATGTCCGGGGTCCAAGGCAGGTCCATGGGCAGCTGGATATTCGTGTTGGGGAGAACAACCCTGAGGACGGAGAGGACCGGGGGTGGCCGGTTTGTCTTCTAGGGCCTTGATAGACCTGGAGGCAGCAGGGGAGGGAGGGCTGAGAGGAGGATAGCAACTGTGCCTTGGGACCAGCGTTCACAGGCTAGAGTGGGCAGAACAATGACCAGGGGATTCGGACACGCGTCGCCCAAAGGACGGTCTGAGAGTCCGGGGATCGAGGAATAGCAGCCGGATAACAGGGGTTTGGGGCCTTGGACGAGTATGGAAACCGTCTTCAGAACTGGGCACACAGACTGGCAAGGACCTCACTCAGTCGCCGGAACCAGGCTCAGAACCTCACAACTGGAACACATCCCGAAGCCCTGACTTTTCCTCTACCGGGCGCCGGAACTTCCGGACGCGGGCCTTCCTGCTTCTGTTGGCTTAGTTCCGGGGCAGGACCATAGAAGGCTATTGTGCCAAAGACCGTTCGGCCGGGCCAGTTCGATTGTACCACAGCCTTCGCTCCCCCTCAGCAGCATTCCTCTTTGCCACCTCAGCTATGATCTGCAGGGCTCTTTACAGGCGAACAGAGGAAACGATGGATTTTCCTTTGTGATGTGTGTCGTTCCGTTTCTCTGGCCAGTAGGTGGCAGTGTTGCGCACTGTACCAGCTCGGACCACCTCTTCCCCCGCCTTCCGAGTTTGAAAAAACTCAGAGCTGCTTTCTTTTAAAACAACAACAACAACAACAACAACAACAACAGGACCTTCTTTTTACGCATGCGCGCTTTTGGCTGCCCTGGCTGGAAATAGGTTTTTTCTACGTGTTAGGGACCCAATAAAACACGCAGCCCTGGGATAAAATCTTTCTACCTTTCAACCTGCCTTTCTTAAACTGCTGCCTAGGTTCTTCACCAACTTGGATGTCTGCGTCTCTAAGTCGTCTGCTTTTTGGCTTTTCCCCACACGTAGTGATTACCAGGCGCGGAGGGGAAGCGGTACTGGGGGGTTCTTAATTAAAGAGTACAAAGATACAGGTCGGATGATGAAAATTTTGGAAATGGATGATACTGGCGATAGTTGCACAACAGTGTGAACTTCCTGATGGAACCAATCGATGTTCATTTAAACATGCTTAACATGGTACATTTTATGTGATCGGTTTTAGTACCAAAAAAGGGAGAAAACACAGGTGACATAGGATAGAGTTTGTCCTAAATAAGTAGTTACACAAATAGGTGGAAATGAAATGCAGATTTCAAATAAGCCGTGAAAGAACCGGTAGATAACTACTGAAAAGGTACATTGCCCCTCTTGCCTTGCTTGATCTGGGTTGGCCTGCATTCCCTCCTCATTGTCTCATCAGGTCTCCCCCTTGGTACCTATTGCCTCAGTCAGTGTGCTGCTCTGGGCTGGAAGCAGTGCTCCTCTGTATCTACGTGTGCGTGTGTAACAAGCACATTTATTGACAGTCAGGACCCTTTCTCTATGGGTGGCCTCCCATAATACATCCTGTGGTTTAGTTTCTACTCCCTTTTGTGGCTTGGGTTTTTTTCCTCTTGAGTCAGATGGGTGAAGCTTCAGGTACCCTGGTAACCATTTTTCTCTTTTTACATCATCTCAACGTCTCATCACAAAAAGACAAGGAGAGGGAGGCAAGTGCTTTCCCATCTATCCTGGACCTTCAGGCAAGCTGACGCCTGAGACTGAGTGACCCAGTGAGGAGCTGCAGAAGAATGTTGCCATGACAACAGAATGGCTCACCCCCTTCCAGCACACAGCCCTTTCTCCCTCCCTCTCACTGCCTGATAGATCTCACTTCAGAATGGGAATGTGCTTTGGCTAGGACTGAAGGGATAGGTGTATCGTAGAGGATGGAAGGAGAGAGGTATAATCCTGAGATGCCTTCAGAAGGAACTGGGGGAGGAACCACAGCCCCCCAAAAAACCATCCTGCACAACAATGAGGTCGCAGAAGGCTACGGAGGCAATGAAAGCAGAGTAGCTCTAATGTGTTTGTGATTTTCCCCAGCCCTAAAGGATGCTACAGCATTTTATGCATGGCTCAGGCCCTGGAAAAAGGGGCCTGTGTTGTTAAAGGAGAATGGAGCCTGGCATCACTCGTGGAGGGCATGACAGACTTGAGAAGGACCTGCTCACCTCAGTGACAGCTCTCATGAGTTACTCCGCTGTGTCTGTCTGGTCTGCTCTTCCTTCTGTGCTCTGCTTTGGGGGTCCATTTATGGGACATGAAACGTTGTCCTAGTTAAAGGAGAGGACAAGGCAAGGATGCCCCATCCTCCTCTAACATGGACTGATTGGAGGGTGGACAGAGCAGGGGCCTGTGGGGATGGTGAGCTGGGATCACAGATTCACCGGTGCTCCTCAGACCACAAGGGCACGGTGGGTAATTGATTCTCTCTGGCTGATGTGATCTTCATGATTATTCACTCTCAGGACTACACAGAAAAGGAGCAAAAACCCCACTGAATTCATTGATGATCTGCCAAGCATCGTTGATATCAATCATGTGACTGGTCTAGCTGAGGAAGTGCTCAGTCGCTCAGATTTCCACCACACCTTCCTTCTTGCCTCCAAGTGGGGAAGGTGTATGTGTGCTTTACAAGTCTCCCCGGGTGGTGCTGGAATGGGGTGTATGAAATCCTTATGTTGCTCACAGTCTCCTGGGTGGTTTCTGAGGGAAGGAGGACTCTTGTGTCCCTGGTCCACCTGGTGAAGTGACCTGCACCACCTTGCATGTGGCTGGTGAAACCAGCTTTTTCCTCTCTCTCCTCTTGGCCAGTACCTGCTGCTTCCTGGCTGACCCAGCCTCAGCTCACCTGTGTTGGCATGTGGAGACCTCTTGGATTCTTGGTCTCAACGTCCATCACTTCTGCGGGAAGGGCTGTTGCTCCACAGCCTCAGCTGCAGGGTCACCTAGTCTGCTGCATGCTGCTGATGCTCCCCATCATTAACCCCTGATGGGGAGTCACTCACTTCCCACATTTCCTTATCCGGGGATGCAGCCTCTGGGGTGTCACAGCACAGCAAGAGCCAAGATCAGCTCCAGTAAGCTAAGTTCCTAAACTTCAGCCATCCCTCTGCCCAAAGAGACTGCTGGGTCAGCCTGCAAAGTGAACTCCTCTGAGTCCCAAACGCAAATAGGTGCAAAATCCTTTCCTCCACTTGTCTGATACATCTCACTTGTCCCCTCCCATTCAGGGGAGTCTGACCTGAGAGCCTTACCTCCATCTGCCACCTCTTTGTGTCACGTACTCCTCCAGTACTGGGAGACAACATTCATCTTTGCTTGACCTTCATGCTGACAAGACTCCTATATAGTATATCCAGATCCCAAAGGGAAAGCTTTAGGATTTGCTTTTTTTTTTTTTATTAAGCAAAAAGAGATTGGCTAGCTGAGAAAGAAACATAAAAGAGAAGATTACCAATCATGAACCCTTGTGCCATCGTCAGCAGGGACGATCCATAAAAATAAACTCAGAGTTTGAAGACAGACACTATGTGTTAAAAGGGTCCTAGGAGATGCTTGTCAGCAATTGTAACGTCAGTACCCAGAAAGCTTCAGTCCTAAGTCTTCTGCTCCCACCAGCGCCTGGTAACTATTAAGGATACTCGGGCAGCAGAGATGAACTTACCTAAAGCTTGTGATGTCTTCCAGGAGTTCTGGGGCAAATCTGGGTGTGTGTTCCTAGGTGACCAGTCCTGGAGTATCTTGGAGGTTTGGCAACCTTTTTCCAGTCTCCTATTTACCACATAATCAATTAAAAGAGCAGCACTTGGGGCGCCTAGGTGGCTCAGTTAGTTAAGCTTCTGACTTTGGCTGAGGTCATGATCTCAGGTTTGTGTGTTTGAGTCCTGCATGGGGCTTTAGGGCTCTGTGCTGACGGCTCAGAGCCTGGAGACTGCTTCGGAATCCTTTTCTCCCTCTCTCTGCTCCTCCCCTGCTGGCGCTCTATCTGTGTCTCCCCAAAATAAATAAACATTTTTTTAAAAGCACTTGAGATTGGCTCAATACTTTAATCTTTCAAAAACAAAATTTTTCTCATTACGTGGGGATGAGGGGAGGACAATCTACACTGAAGTAACCCTGTGGCCCTCAAACTGGTGGCTCTCAAAAGGGCTGACAGCTGTGGATGTACAGGCATTCCAGGGAGGGAGCTGGAGAACAGGGCATCCTGTTTGTGGTGATGAGAGAGGAGAATGCTAGATAGTCACACCAGCAAGGGGAGCAGGGTCTCCAGAAGTCCAGGGCACAGGGGAGGTCCGAGGACAGCGGGATGCCCGGGTTGGGAAGAACTACACTAAAGACGGAGATGACCGGGGTGGCCGGTTTGTCTCCTGGAGGCTGACAGGACTACAGCAACTGTGCCACGGGAAGAACGTGTACGCAGGCCGGAGTGGACAGAACAATGACCAGGGAATCCGGACTCGGTCGCCCAAGGGACAGTCGGAGCTCCCGGGAATCGACGAATAGCACCCGCATAACAGGTGTTCGGGGCTTTGGACCAGTATGGAAGGAGTCCTCAGTACTCAACACACAGACTGCTGGACACCTCACTCAGCCACCACAAGCCTGCTCAAACCCTACAAATGGAAGGAACCCCTGAGACCGGCCTTTCCCTTACCGGACTCCGGAATTTCCGGAGGCGGGACTTCCTGCTTCTGTTGCCTTAATTCCGGGGCGGAACCACGGAAAGCTATTGTGCCAAAGACGCTTAGGCCTAGCCACATCGGCCGTGCTACAGCTTTCTCTGCCCCTCAGCTGCATTCCTCCTCGTTCCCTAGGCTCCGATCTGCAGGGCTCGTTACAGTCGAACAGCGGAAAAGATCGATTTTCCTTCGCCATGTGTGTCACTCTGTTTCTCTAACCAGTAGGTGGCAGTGTTGCACATTGTACCCGTTAGTACTGCCTCCACCCCCGCCCTTCGAGTTTGAAAAAACTCGGAATGATTTTCTTGGGGGGGGGGGAGGCCTTTCCTTTACGCATGCGCGCGTTTGGCTACCCTTGCTAAAATTGCTTCCTTCTAGGTGTTAGGGACCCACAGAAAATGCGCAGCACTGGGATATCTTTCTACCTTTCAAGTTGCCTTTCTTAAATTGCTGCCTAGGTTCCTCGCCAACTTGGATCTGCGACTCTAAGTCGTCTGGCTTTTGCCTCACCACCCCCCCCCCCCCCCCCGCCCCCTCCTCCCACGTAGTGATTACAGGGACCCAGGGGAAGCGGTACTGGGGGTTTTTATTTAAAGGGTACAAAAATATAGGTCGGGTGATGAAAACTCTGAAGATGGATGATACTGGCGATATCAAAGTTACACAACAGCGTGAACTTCCTGGTGGAAACGATCGATGTTCATTTAAACATGCTTAACATGGTAAATTTTGTGACGGATATTTTGCCACCACAAAAGCGAGAAAAAACATCTTTCAGGTGAAGGTGATAATCATAGACTTTGGTCTAACTAAGTAGTTGCACAAATGGGTGGAAATGAAATGCAGATTTCAAATAAGCCGTGAAAGAACCTATAGATAACGACTGAAAAGGTACATTACCCCTCTTGTCTTGCTTGATCTGGGTCGGCCTGCATTCCCTCCTCATTGTCTCATCCCCTGTAGGTACCTTTTGTCCCAGTCACTGTGCTGCACTGGGCTGGAAGCAGTGCTCCTCTGTATCCACATGTGCACATGTCTGTCGGTGCACAGGACACTTGGAACAAGCACATTTATTGGAGTCAGGACCCGGTGTCTGGGGGCGGCCTCAGACAACACATCCTATGGTTTCGTTTCTACTTCTTTTTCTGGTTTGGGTTTTTTTTCTTCAGATTGATGAAGCTTCGGTTACCCTGGTTTTGTTTTTGGTTTTGGTTTTTGTTAATCATCTCAATGTCTGATCACAGAAAGAGAGGGGGATGGAGACAAGTGCTTTCTCATCTGACTGGACCTTCAGAGGGTCTGATGCCTGAGGTTGAGCAGAAGAATGTTGCCAAGACAAAAGAATCCTTCACTCCCTTCCAGCACACAGGCCCTTCTCCCTCCCTCTCCCAGCCTGCTAGATCTCCTGCGAGAATGGAAATGTGCTTGGGCTAGATGGGAAGGGATAGATGTACAGTAGAGGATTCAAAGAGAGAGGTGTAAACTTGGGATGCCCTCAGAAGGGACTGGGGGAGGAACCACAGCCCCAAAGAAACCATCCTAGAAAGCACTGAGGTCTCAGGAGGCTATGAAAGCTATGAAAGCAGAGTGGCTCCAATGTGTTTTTATGATTTTCTCCAGCTCTACAGGAGGCTACACCATTTTCTGAGGACAAGCTCTACCGCTCAGGCCCTGGACAACAGGGCCTGTGTTGTTAAAGGAAAATGGAACCTGGCATTGCTCGTGGAGAGAACAATGCCAGAGTCGAGTCGGACCTGCTCAGCTCAGTGACAGCTCTCATGAGTTACTCCGCTCTGTGTGTCTGTCTGGTCTGCTCTTCCTTCTGTGCCCCACTGTTGGGATCCATTTATGGACGTGAAACGTTGTCCTAGTTAAGTGAGAGGAAAAGGCAAGGATGCCCCATTCTCCCCTAACATGGACTGATTGGAGGGTGGACAGACAGGACCTGTTGGGATGGTGAGCTGGGATCACATATTCACTAGTGCTTCCTGGACCACAAGGGCACTGTGGTTAATTTATTCTCTCTGGCTGATGTGATCTTTATCGTGACTGTCCTCTCTTAGGACTGCATAGAAAAGGAACAAAAAGCGCACAGATTTCATTGCTCAGCTGGTAAGCTTGTTCGATATCAATCATGTGACTGGTCTAGTTGAGGATGCTCACTCTCTCAGATTTCCACCAAACCTCCCTACTTGCCTCCAAGGTGGGGAAAGTGTATTGTGGTTTACAAGTCTCCTGGGTGACGTTGGAAGGGGGGGTTTTGAAATTCTTAAGTTGCTCACAGTGTTCTGGGTGGTTTCTAGGGAAGGAGGATTCTTGTCTCCCTGGTCCACCTGGTGAAGTTACCTGCACCATCTGTGCATTTCACTAGTGAAACTTACATGTCCCTGTCTTCCTTTTGATGGGCACAGGATGCCCCCTGGCTCACCTAGCCTCAGCTCACCTGTACTGGCATCTGTAGACCTCTCGGATTCTTGGTCTCAACCTCCATCATCACCCTTGACAGGGCCTTTGCTTCACAGCCTCAGCTGCAGGGTCTAGTCCTTTGCCTATTTAGACCTCCTTCATGGACCCTTTCATGTGGTCTCAGTCACTTTCCACATTTCCTCTACTGGGAATGCAGCCCCTGAGGTGAGACAGCACAGCGGGAGCCAGGATCAGCTCCAGTAAGCTAAGTTCCTAAACTTCAACCATCCCTCTGCCCAAAGAGACTGCTGGGTCAGCCTGCAAAGTGAACTCCTCTGAGTCCCAAATGCAAATAGGTGCAAAATCCTTTCCTCCATTTGTCTGATACACCTCGCTTGTCCCCTCCCATTCAGGGGAGTCTGACCTGAGAGCCTTACCTCCATCTGCCACCTCTTTGTGTCACGTACTCCTCCAGTACTGGGAGACAACATTCATCTTTGCTTGACCTTCATGCTGACAAGACTCCCATAGTATATCCAGATCCCAAAGGGAAAGCTTTAGGATTTTCTTTTATTATTATTATTATTATTAAGCAAAAAGAGATTGGCTAGTGAGAAAGAAACATAAAAGAGAGAGGATTACCAGTCATGAACCCTTGTGCCATTGTCAGTAGGGACGATCTATAAAAGTAAACTCAGAGTTCAAAGACAGACACCATGTCTTAAAAGGGTCCTAGGAGATGCTTGTCAGCAATTGTAACATCAGTACCCAGAGAGCTTCAATCCTAAGTCCTCTGCTCCCACCAGCACCTGGATACTCGGCAGCAGAGATGAACTTACCCAAAGCTTGTGATGTCTTCCAGGAGTTCTGGGGCAAATCTGGGTGTGTCTTCCTAGGTGACTAGTCCAGGAGTATTTGGAGGTTTGGCAACCTTTTTTCCAGTCTCCTATTTACCACATAATGAATTAAAACAGCAGCACGGAGACTGGCTCCATAGTTTAATCGTTCAAAGTAACTACTTTTCTCATTACCGGGGGAAGCACAGTCTACATGACTGGAAAACAGAATTAAAGAACAACTGCCCTAAAGGTAACATCCCCAAAATGAAAGTGTTTGCTTGAGAACTTCCCATTCTGGGCACAATGCCTTTAGTGGCCTTCCTGCTGGAGTTACAATACAGGTTCCTGGCTCGGTCCTAACCAGGACAGTTTCTCCCTAGCTAGTTCCATGGGTGTGGGTCCCATACAGACAATACACGTGGGAACACTCTGGCTGCTCTTCTCAGGCTCCTGATTCTCCCACAGGCAGTCACTCACAATGCGAAGCAATGATTTATGAAACATCTTGAGAACTCCTGGTGCCAGCTTTGTTCTGAAAATAGTTGCATTCACCTTACGGGCACATGCCCTGACTGTCCTAAGTGCAGATGGAGAAACCAAGTCACAGGGACACAAGGAACACGCCTGCTGCTATGCAGCCTGAGAGTTCACTAGATGAAGTCTTGAGAGCACTGCTGCCCACCCTAGGTGTCCTTATGATGGGCCAACCTCTTCTCTTTCTTTCTCTCATTCATCATGGGTATCTCATTTTAAGCAGCAAGTGAAGTAATTTAACGACTGAGAAGAAAGGTTTTTTTGTGTGTCATTAGTACAAACACCTCAAAACCTGCAGGAGTTACCATGGGGCACACGTGTTCCTGTGGGTTTAAAGGGAGATTATCCAGGAACCCTCCCCCACCCCAGTGATACCCTTTCAGTAACCCACAACAAAGCAACAACAGGTGTCAGGTGACCTTTTATTCGGCATTCCATAACATTAATGAGAGCCTCTCTTAATAGGTGTGTGGTGCTCTTGTACAAGCCGGTCACGTAGCACTTATCTGGGGAGTGAGAGAATACCAACCAACCAACCAACCAAGGAATAAGCAAATTAGTGGGCTAAGCGTTAGGAAGAAAATAACCCAGGTCCTAGGCCAGGAACAACCTACTTTACACAAGGGGGTCAGGGAGAGCCTCTCTGAGGAGGCAATAATGGAGCAGAAACCAGAAGGTTAGAAGGAACCCACCATGTAAGGATCCAGGGAGAGACTCTCCCAGGCAGAGACAACTGTGATCACCAATGTCCTAAGGAGGGAAGAAGCGTGTGCGAGGAACAGGAGTAGGCCAGAGTTACTGCCGTGAAGACAAGAGATGAGCAGATTATTTGGATACGAAAACAGTAGCAGTAGATGAGCACAGAACGGGATGGATACAGGATGTTTTCAGAAGATCGAATCCAGAGGACGTGTTCCTTTGGTCTCCACTGCAACCCAGCACCACGTCCTCTGG
>NW_026059284.1:0-10689 GCF_023721935.1 Panthera uncia | reverse complement strand
TATATATATATATATTTGGAAGCAAACAGTCTAAACCCTTTCCAATATAGCAAAGGCAGTCTTAAGAAGAAAATGCATTGCATTTCAGGCCTATTTCAAGAAACAAGAAAGGACCCAAATACACAACCTAAATTTAAAACTTAAAGGGCCTAGAAAAGGAGCAGCAAATAAAACACAAAGCCAGCAGCAGAAGGGAAATAATAACGACTAGAGCAGAAATTAGTGACATAGAATAAAAAAAAAAAAAAAGCAATAGAACTGTTAAATGAAACAAAGAGCTATTTTTGAAAGAATATATATGAAAAAAAAAACACAAAAAACTGGACAACCTGGAAACAAAAAACAAATTCCTGGACACTCACACACTACCAAAACTCAAAACAGAAAGAAATAGAAAATTTGAACAGGCCCATAATCAGCAAAGTAATTGAATCTGTTATCAAAAATCTCTCAACAAGTAAGTCCTGGGCCAGATAGCTTCCCAGGGGAATTCTACCAGACATTCAAAGCAGACTTACTACATATTTTGCATAAACTGTTCCAAAAAAAAAGAAAAGAAAAAAGAAATGGAAGGAAAGCTTCCAACTCATTCTAAGAAACCACCATTACCTTGATTCCAAAACAAGAGCAAAGACCCCCACCAAAAGGAGCATTACAGGTCAAAATCCTGATAAACCTGGATGCAAAATTTCTCAAGTTACTAACAAATTGAATTTAACAGTATATTAAAAGAAGTATTCACCATGATCAAGTGTGATTCATTCCTGGGCTTTGAGGCTGGTTCAATATTCACAAATAATTCAACATAATGCACCACATTAATAGAAGAAAGGGTAAGAACGATATGATTCTGTCAATTGATGCATAAAATACATTTGACAATATACAGCATCCTTTCTTCATAAAATCCTCAAGAAAGTAGGGATAGGAGGAACATACCTTAACATCATAAAAGCCATATATGAAAGGCCCACAGCAAAGGGGAAGAACTTAGATATTTTACCCTGAAAATCAGGAACATGACATGGATGTCCACTCTCACCACTGTTGTTTAACAGTGTTGGAAATCCTAGCCTCAGTAATCAGACAAGAAAACAAAATAAAAGGCATCCACATTGGCAAAAAAGTCAAACTTTCACTCTTTGCAGATGACATGATACTCTACATGGAAAACTTAAAAGACTCCACCAAAAACTGCTAGAGCTGATACACGAGTTCAGCAAAATCACAGGATGTAAAATCCATTCACAGAAATCAGTTGCATTTCTATATGCCAATAATGAAGCAACAGAAAGAGATATCAAGGAATCAATCCCATTTACAATTGTGTCAAATCCTATAAAATGTCTAGGAATAAACCTAACTAAAGAGGTAAAATATCTGTGCACTGGAAACTACAGAAATCTTATGAAATAAATTAAAGAAGACACAAAGAAATAGAAAAAAAATACCCGGGTCATGGATTGGAAGAAAAAAA
This sequence comes from Panthera uncia, assembly GCF_023721935.1. NCBI lineage: Eukaryota > Metazoa > Chordata > Mammalia > Carnivora > Felidae > Panthera > Panthera uncia. The sequence goes on along the minus strand of NW_026059284.1, from coordinate 9,212 downwards.
TATCGTTAAAATGTCGATACTACCCAAAGCAATCTACACATTCAATGCAATCCCTATTAAAATAAAACCAGCTTTCTTCACGGAGCTAGAACAAGCAATCTTAAAATCTGTATGGAACAAAGAAAGACCCCAATAGCCAAAGTAATGTTGAAAAAGAAAACCAAAGCTGGAGGCATCACAATCCTGGACTTTAGCCTATATTACAAAGCTGAAATCATCAAGACAGTATGCTATTGGGACAAAAACAGACACATAGTCCAAAGGAATAGAATAGAGAACCCAGAAATGGACGCACAAATATATAGCCAACTAATTCTTTGACAAAGCAGGGAAGAGTCTTCAATGGAAAAAAATGCAGTCTCTTTTTAGCAAATGGTGATGAGAAACTGGACAGCAACATGCAGAAGAATGAAACTGGACTACTTTCTTACATCATACACAAAAATAAATTTAAAATGGATGGATGAAAGACCTAAATGTGAGACAAGAAACCATCAGAATCCTACAGGATAAAACAGGCAGCAACCTCTTTGACCTCAGCTGCAGCAAATTCTTACCTGACCTGTCTCCAGAGACTAGGGAATTAAAAGCAAAAATGAGCTATTGGTACTTCACCAAGATAAAGAGCTTATGTACAGCAAAGCAAACAACCAATAGAACTAAAAGGCAACCAACAGAATGACAAAAGCTATTTGCAAATGACATATCACATAAAGGGTTAGTATCCAAAAAATTTAAAGAACTTACCAGACTCACCACCCCAAAATCATATAATCCAGTGAATAAATGGACAAAAGATATGAACAGAGAGTTTTTCAAAGAATACATTCAGATGGCTAACAGACCAATGAAAAGATGATCAACATCACTCATCATCAGGGAAATACAGATTAAAAGCACACTGAGATATCACCTCACACCTGTCAAAATGGCTAAAATTAACAAGTCAGTAAATAACAGATTTTGGCAAGGATGTGGAGAAACAAGAACACTTTTTGCACTGTTGGTGGGAATGCAAACTGGTGCAGCCACTCTGGAAAATTGTATGGAGTTTCCCCAAAAAAGTAAAAATAGAACTACCCTATGACCCAGCAATTGCACTACTGGGAATTTATACAAAGGATATAAAAATGCTGATTTGAAGGGGCACATGTACTCCAATGTTTATAGCAACACTATAAACAATAGCCAAATAATGGAAAGAACCCAAATGTACATCAAGTGATGAATGGATTAAGAAGATGTGGTATATATACACAATGGAATTGTACTTAGCGATGAAAAGAATGAAAACTTGCCATTTATAGCAATGTGGATGGAACCAGAGGGTATTATACTAAGTGAAATGTCAGTCAGTGAAAGCAAATATCATATGAGTTCACTCATATGTGAAATTTGAGAAACTCAACAGATGAACATAAGGAAAAGGAAACAAAAATAATAAAAAAAAAACAGGGAGGTACACCATAGGAGACTTAAATACAGAGAACAAACTGATGGTTGTTGGAGGCGGGTTGGGAACATAGTTGCTTAAACAAGTGACTGGCATTAAGGAGGGCACTTAGGATGAGCACTGAGTGTTATATATAAGAAATGAATTACTTTCTACTCCTGAAGCCAAGGCCACACTATATGTTAACTAATATATATATATATATATATATATATATACTCAACAAATATAACATAAATAAAATCATACTATGTATCTTTTCTGACCACAATTCTATGAAACTAGAAGTCAATAATAAGAAAAAAAGTTTGGGAAGACCTCAAGCATGGAGGTTCAACTACAGTCTACGAAAGAATAAATGGATCAATGATGAAATCAAAGGAGAAATTTAAAAATATACATGGAAATAAATGAACGTGAAAACATAATGATTCAAACCTTGTGATGCAGTACAAGGAGCCATAAGGGAGAGTTATATGTCAATACAGGTCTACCTCAGAAGGCAAGAAAAATCTCAAATACACAACATAAACTTATACCTAAGGACCTAGAAAAAGAATAAACATGAAACCTATAGCCAGGAAGACAAAGGAAAAAGAAAAAAAAAAAAGATTAGGGAACAAATAAAGGATATAGAAACTAAAAAAAAAAAAATAGAAAAGGTCAATGAAACTAGGGATGGTTTGAAAAACAAATGAATAAAATTGATAAACCCTAAATAGATCAATTAAGAATAATAGAGAAAAATTTAAATAAAAGTCACAAATGAGAGAGGAGAAATAACAATCAGTATACCATAAATAAAAACAATTATATTATGAAAACTATATGCCAACAATTGGACAACCCAGAAGAAATGGATAAATTCCTGTAAACATATAAACTACCATAACTGAAGCAGGAAGAAATAGAAATTTGACCAGACCACTAAGGAAATTTAATCAGTAATCTAGAAATTACCACAAAACAAAATTCCAGGGCCAGATGGTTCCACACATGAATTCTAGCAAACATTTATTTGAAGAGTCCTTTTCTCAAACTATTCCAGAAGATAGGAAAGGAAGGAAAACTTCCAAACTTATTGTATAAGACCAGCATTACCCTGATAGCAAAACCTGACAAAGTTTCTCCATAAAAAAATGAGAACTCTCAGAAAATATCCCTGATGAACACGGATGCAAAAATTCTCAATAAAATACTAGCAAATCCAATCCAATAGTACATTAAAAGAATCATTCCCATGATCACCATGGGATTGATTCCTGGGTTGCCATCGTGGTTCAATATTAGCAAAACACTCAACATGATATATCACGTTAATAAAAGAAAGATAAGAACCATATGACCTTTTCAATAAATACAGAAAAATACATTTGAAAAAGTGTAAGATCCTTCCATGATAAAACCGTCAGCAAAATAGATTTAGAGGGACCATATGCCAACACAAAAGGACATATATAAAAACCCCACAACTAAAATCATCCTCAATCAGGAAAACTGAGAACTTTTCTTCTATGGTCAGGAACAATACAGGGATGTCCACTCTCACCATTGATATTTAAAATAGGATGGGAAGACCTAACCAAAGCAATTAGACAATAAAAAGAAAGAAAGAGAAGTCATTCAATTTGGCAAGGAAGAATTAAAACTTTCACTACTTGCAGTTGACATGATAATCTCTATATAAAACCTGAAATCACCAAAAAATTCCTAGAACTGATACACAAATTCAGTAAAGTTCCAGGATACGAAATTAATGTACAGAAATCTGTTGCATTTCTACACACTAATAATAAAGCATCAGAAAGAGAAATCAAGGAATTGATCCCACTTCCACAATACATAAGATACCTAGGAATAAACCTAACCAAAAGGTGAAATATCTGTCTTCTGAAAACTATAAAACACTGACAAAAGAAATGGAAGAGAGCACAAAGAAATGGAATGACACTCCATACTCATGGATAACAAAAACAAATTTTGTTAAAAATTCTATGCTACCCAGAGCACTTGGGTGGTTCAGTCAATTGAGTGACTGACGCTTTTTTTTTAATTTTTAAATGTTTGTTTATTTTTGAGAGAGAGTGAGAGAGTGAGTGGGGCGGGGGGGCAGAGATAGAGGGAGACACAGAATCTGAAGCAGGCTCTGAGCTGTCAGCACAGAACTCAATGTGGGGCTCAAACTCATGAGCTGCGAGACCATGACCTGAGGTGAAGTCAGATGCTTAACTTCCTGAGCCACCCAGGCGCCCTGAGCATCTGACTCTTGGTTTCTGCTCAGGTAACGATATCACGGTTCATAAGATCGAGCCCCACGTCAGCCTCCATGCTGGGCATGGAGCCTGCTTGGGATTCTCTCTCACTCCCACTCTTTTTTCCCCTCCCCTGCTCTCCCTCTCTCTCTCTCAAAAAATAAATAACCTTAAAAAATTCTATGCTACCCAGAGAAATCTACACATTTAGTGCAATACTTATCAAAATACCAACAGCAATTTTCACAGAGGTAGAATAAACAATCCTAAAATTTGTATGGAACCAAAAAAGATGCCAAATAGCCAACGCCACCTTGAGAAAGCAAAGCAAAGCTGGAAGCATCACAATTCTGGACTTCAAGTTATATCACAAAGCTGTAGTAATGAAAACAGTATGGTATGGGCACAAAAATAGACACATAGATCTATAGAACAGAATAGAATACCCATAGTTGAGCCCACAACTGTATGGTCAAGAATGTCCAAAGGGAAAAAGGTAGTATTTTGAACAAATGGTGTTCTCAAAACAGTAGATCAATATAAAAAAGAATGCAACTGGACAAATTTATTATACCATACACAAAAATAAATAGAAAATGGATTAAATACCTAAATGTGAGACAGAAAACCGTAACAGTTCTAGAGGAGAATGCAGGCAGTTATCCCTTGACAATTCTGATTTCTTTCTAGATATGATTCCTGAGGCAAAGGCAACAAAAGAAAAAAAAATCAACTATAGGGATTTCATTAAAAAAAAAAACAAAAAAAACTTCTGCACAGAGAAGGAAACAATCAACAAAACTCAAAGGTAACCTATGTAATGGGAGAATTTATTTGCAAATGACATATCTGATAAAGGGTTACTATCAAAGATATATAAATAAAATCTAAATCTCAACTTTCAAAAGCCAAATGACACATTTTAAAAATGGGCAAAAATATGAATAGATGTTTTTCCAAAGAGGACATACAGATGGAAAGCAGACACATGAAAAGATTTTCAACATCACTTAATATCAGGGAAATACAAATCAAAAGTATAATGACATATCACCTCACTCCTTTCAGAATAGATAAAGTAAATAACATGAGAAACAACAGTTGTTACAGAGGGTGTAGAAAAAGGGACCGTCTTGCACGGTTGATGGGAATGAAAACTGGTGTAACTACTATGGAAAACAGTATGGGGATTCCTAAAAAGTTAAAAACAGAAGTGTCTCACAAAACAGCAATTGCACTAATAGGCATCTGCCCAAAGAATACAAAAATACTAATTCAAAGGTATATATGCATTCCTAAGTTTATAGCAGTGTTATCCACAACAGCCAAAGTAGGGAAACAGCCCAAATGTCCATTGACTGATGACTGGATGAAGGAGAATAATATATGGAATATTAAATAGTTAGAAAAGTAATAAAATCTTTCCATATGCAAAGACAAGGATGAAGCTAGAGAGTATGAGGCTAAGCAAAATAATTAAATCAGAGAAAACAAGTTAACATATTAATTCACTCATATGTAGAATTTAAGAAGCAAAACAAATGAGTTAAGGGGATAGAGAGAGAGATAAAACAAGAAACAGATTCTTAACTGTAGAGAAAAAAACTGATGGTTATAAGAGGGGAGGTGGGTTGAGGGATGGGTTAAATAGGTGATGATGATGACTATGGAGAGTGTGTGTTGTGATGAGCACCGGGTATGTGGGAAGGTGTTGAATTACTATATTGTACACTTGAAACTAACATTCAAGTGTATGTAAACTAATACACTTTTGAATAAAAATTTAAGGTAAAAAAAACAAAGTTGCTATGGATGATGTCAGATAAGTTGCTTCCTGTGTTGTCTTATAGGATTTTTAAGGTTTCATGTCTGACATTTAGGTCTTTAATTCATTTTGAATTTATTTTTGTGTATGATGTAAGAAAGTGGTTCAGTTTCATTCTTTTGCATGTGGCTGTTCAATTTTCCCATCACCATTTGTTGAATATAGGGTCCTTTTCCAATTGGATATTCTTTCTTTCTTTGTCAAAGTTTGACCTTGTAATTATGCATTTGTTTCTTGGTTTTCTATTCTGTTCTATTGATCTATGTGTGTCTTTTTGTGCCAGTAGCATACTCTTTTGATTACTACAACTTTGTAATATAACTTGAGGTTAGGAATTGTAATGCCTCCAGCTGTGCTTTTCTTTTTCAAGGTTGCTTTGTCTTTTCAGGTCTCTTGTGGCTACATACAAATTTTAGGATTGTTTGTTCTAGCTCTGTGAAAAAAGGTGTTGGTATTTTGATAGGAATTGCCTTAAGCGGGTAGATTGCATTGGGTAGTATAGCCATTTTAACACTATTCATTCTTCCAATTCATGAGCATGGCATATCTTTTCATTTCTTTGTGCTGTGTTCAATTTCTTTCATCAGTTTTTTTATAGTTTTCAGAATAAACTTCTTTCACCTCTTTGGTTAGGTTTATTCCTAGATGTCTTATTGCTCAGGGTGCAATTATAAATTAGATTTTTATTGCTATTTCTGCTACTTTATTATTGGTATATAAATATTGAATAGATTTCTGCACACTGATTTTGTATACTATGACTTTAATTTGTTTATCTGTTCTAGCAGTTTTTGGTTGAGTCTTTCAGGTTTTCTATATTTAGTATCACATTATCTGCAAATAATGATGGTTTTATTTCTTCGTTATTAATTTGGATGTCTTTTATTTATGTTTATTGTTTGATTGCTGTGGCTAGGACTTCCAATGCTATGTTGAGTAAAAGTGTTGAGAGTGGAAATTCTTGTCTTGTTACTGATCTTATGGGAAATCTCTCAATTTTTCCCCATTGAGAATGATGTTAGCTGTGGGTTTCTCATATATGGCCTATAGTAAGTTGCCTTATGTTCTCTCTAAACTTTCTTTTTTGAGGGATTTTATTATGAATGTATGTTATACTTTGACAAATGCTTTTACTTCATCTATTGAAATGATCATGTGGTTCTTATCCATTTTCTTTTTTTTTCTTTTTTTTTTAATATATGAAATTTACTGTCAAATTGGTTTCCATACAACACCCAGTGCTCATCCCAAAAGGTGCCCTCCTCAATACCCATCACCCACCCTACCCTCCCTCCCACCCCCCATCAACCCTCAGTTTGTTCTCAGTTTTTAACAGTCTCTTATGCTTTGGCTCTCTCCCACTCTAACCTCTTTTTTTTTTTTCCTTCCCCTCCCCCATGGGTTTCTGTTACGTTTCTCAGGATCCACATAAGAGTGAAACCATATGGTATCTGTCTTTCTCTGTATGGCTTATTTCACTTAACATCACACTCTCCAGTTCCATCCATGTTGCTACAAAAGGCCATATTTCATTTTTTCTCATTGCCACGTAGTATTCCATTGTGTATATAAACCACAATTTCTTTATCCATTCATCAGTTGATGGACATTTAGGCTCTTTCCATAATTTGGCTATTGTTGAGAGTGCTGCTATAAACATTGGGGTAAAAGTGCCCCTATGCATCAGTACTCCTGTATCCCTTGGGTAAATTCCTAGCAGTGCTATTGCTGGGTCATAGGGTAGGTCTATTTTTAATTTTTTGAGGAACCTCCACACTGTTTTCCAGAGCGGCTGCACCAATTTGCATTCCCACCAACAGTGCAAGAGGATTCCCGTTTCTCCACATCCTCTCCAGCATCTATAGTCTCCTGATTTCTTCATTTTGGCCACTCTGACTGGCGTGAGGTGATATCTGAGTGTGGTTTTGATTTGTATTTCCCTGATAAGGAATGACGTTGAACATCTTTTCATGTGCCTGTTGACCATCCGGATGTCTTCTTTAGAGAAGTGTCTATTCATGTTTTCTGCCCATTTCTCCACTGGGTTATTTGTTTTTTGGGTGTGGAGTTTGGTGAGCTCTTTATAGATTTTGGATACTAGCCCTTTGTCCGATATGTCATTTGCAAATATCTTTTCCCATTCCATTGGTTGCCTTTTAGTTTTGTTGGTTGTTTCCTTTGCTGTGCAGAAGCTTTTTATCTTCATAAGGTCCCAGTAATTCACTTTTGCTTTTAATTCCCTTGCCTTTGGGGATGTGTCGAGTAAGAGATTGCTATGGCTGAGGTCAGAGAGGTCTTTTCCTGCTTTCTTCTCTAAGGTTTTGATGGTTTCCTGTCTCACATTCAGGTCCTTTATCCATTTTGAGTTTCTTTTTGTGAATGGTGTGAGAAAGTGGTCTAGTTTCAACCTTCTGCATGTTGCTGTCCAGTTCTCCCAGCACCATTTGTTAAAGAGACTGTCTTTTTTCCACTGGATGTTCTTTCCTGCTTTGTCAAAGATGAGTTGGCCATACGTTTGTGGGTCTAGTTCTGGGGTTTCTATTCTATTCCATTCGTCTATGTGTCTGTTTTTATGCCAATACCATGCTGTCTTGATGATTACAGCTTTGTAGTAGAGGCTAAAGTCTGGGATTGTGATGCCTCCTGCTTTGGTCTTCTTCTTCAAAATTACTTTGGCTATTCGGGGCCTTTTGTGGTTCCATATGAATTTTAGGATGGCTTGTTCTAGTTTCGAGAAGAATGCTGGTGCCATTTTGATTGGGATTGCATTGAATGTGTAGATAGCTTTGGGTAGTATTGACATTTTGACAATATTTATTCTTCGAATCCATGAGCAGGGAATGTCTTTCCATTTCTTTATATCTTCTTCAATTACCTTCATAAGCTTTCTATAGTTTTAAGCATACAGATCTTTTACATCTTTGGTTAGATTTATTCCTAGGTATTTTATGCTTCTTGGTGCAATTGTGAATGGGATCAGTTTCTTTATTTGTCTTTCTGTTGCTTCATTGTTAGTGTATAAGAATGCAACTGATTTCTGTACCTTGATTTTGTATCCTGCAACTTTGCTGAATTCATGTATCAGTTCTAGCAGACTTTTGGTGGAGTCTATCGGATTTTCCATGTATAATATCATGCCATCTGCAAAAAGTGAAGGCTTGACTTCGTCTTTGCCAATTTTGATGCCTTTGATTTCCTTTTGTTGTCTGATTGCTGAAGCTACAACTTCCAGCACTATGTTAAACAACAGCGGTGAGAGTGGGCATCCCTGTCGTGTTCCTGATCTCAGGGAAAAAACTCTCAGTTTTTCCCCATTGAGGATGATGTTAGCTGTGGGCTTTTCATAAATGGCTTTTATGATCTTTATGTATGTTCCTTCTATCCCGACTTTCTCAAGGGTTTTTATTAAGAAAGTGTGCTGGATTTTGTCAAAGGCCTTTTCTGCATCGATTGACAGGATCATATGGTTCTTCTCTTTTTTTTTATTAATGTGATGTATCACGTTGATTGATTTGCGAATGTTGAACCAGCCCTGCATCCCAGGAATGAATCCCACTTGATCATGGTGAATAATTCTTTTTATATGCCGTTGAATTCGATTTGCTAGTATCTTATTGAGAATTTTTGCATCCATGTTCATCAGGGATATTGGCCTGTAGTTCTCTTTTTTTACTGGGTCTCT